>NC_069499.1:376240217-376505217 GCF_027579735.1 Bombina bombina
TAGGGTTTAATAAGTGTAGGCAGGTGGAGGCGACGTTGAGGGGGGCAGATTAGGGGTTAATAAATATAATATAGGGGTCGGCGGTGTTAGGGGCAGCAGATTAGGGGTACATGAGGATAACGTAGGTGGCGGCGCTTTGCGGTCGGCAGATTAGGGGTTAATAAGTGTAGGCAGATGGAGGCGACGTTGAGGGGGGCAGATTAGGGGTTAATAAATATAATACAGGGGTCGGCGGTGTTAGGGGGAACAGATTAGGGGTACATAAGGATAACGTAGGTGGCGGTCGGCAGATTAGGGGTTAAAAAAAATTATTCGAGTGTCGGCGATGTGGGGGGACCTCGGTTTAGGTGTACATAGGTAGTTTATGGGTGTTAGTGTACTTTAGAGTACAGTAGTTAAGAGCTTTAGAAACCGGCGTTAGCCCAGAAAGCTCTTAACTACTGACTTTTTTCCTGCGGCTGGAGTTTTGTCGTTAGATGTCTAACGCTCACTTCAGACACGACTCTAAATACCGGAGTTAGAAAAATCCCATTGAAAAGATAGGATACGCAATTGACGTAAGGGGATCTGCGGTATGGAAAAGTCGCGGCTGAAAAGTGAGCGTTAGACCCTATTTTGAGTGACTCCAAATACCGGCGGTAGCCTAAAACCAGCGTTAGGAGCCTCTAACGCTGGTTTTCACGGCTAACGCCAAACTCCAAATCTAGGTCTTAAAAAGTTGATTAAAATTTCATGCTCAATCTGAATCACAAAAGAAAAATTTTGGGTACAGTGTCCCTTTAAACATTTTGGCCTCGATTACAAGTAGAGCACATTAAATTAATGCTATTCTGCATTAACATTAGTCAAGCTCAATCTATAGGACAAGTAAAAATTTGAGCTCCTATTATAAATCCAACATTATTTTGTATCCTTTTAATCTGCATGTTGAATAGTGCAGGTGTGCTTAA
The DNA here is from genome assembly GCF_027579735.1 of Bombina bombina. NCBI lineage: Eukaryota > Metazoa > Chordata > Amphibia > Anura > Bombinatoridae > Bombina > Bombina bombina. The sequence goes on from NC_069499.1 coordinate 376,241,168, forward strand.
TCCCTTACATTATAGATTTCTAGGGGGCGCTCTGTAAAATTCATGTTGGATATCGCTTGAGCGATAAGCCGATGATTCACTAAGCCAAGGGCTAGCAAGTATCACTAAAAATATGAACGCAATGAGCATTTTAATAGTGTTCCCTGTGCTAACCATTAAAAGTATAAGGCAGGCTAAAATGTTTCCTTCATGTTAAGATGCTTTGGTTAAAATATTTAATTATCTGCTTGCAATACCAGATAATACTTTATTGTTTGTGCAAGGCATAACAAAATATAATGCACCCTGTGCTATTGATTGTGCCCTACTTTTTATATAGCTCTTTATAGGGAATTCAATTTTGCTTTCAATTTTCCTTTACATTACTCAATTTAAAAGAATATCCATTGACTGATAAAACTACCATACAAAAAAATTAGATTAGTGTCAGATATTGTTCTTATTTCTGAGTGAATCACATATGATCCATATTAAATAACCAAACAATCATTCAACTTTGTTGAAAGATTAACTGTGCATATCATTCTAAACTGAACCTGTCATTCACTGAAATTCAATAGCAACTTATCGCAAATACAAATGAACACAATATTTATTTCAAAAGAAAGTTTCAAACTTTTAAACAGCTTCCAAGATACTCAGAATGTGTGAAATAATGAGTTGTTTTGTTTGTATGTTGCAAACCTTTTCACTGAACTGAAAAAGTGCCAGATAATGTGATGTTTATGAATTCTAAATCAATGTTCAGTGAGCTGGAAGTCTATGACATAATGTGTAGTTATAAATCTGTTTTTAGTGAGCTGGAAACATGAAATGAAGGACTGATTTGAAGTTATAAATCTTTTAAGTGAACTGAAAAAAAAACTATGCCACTGTAAATCTGATGCACTGAGCTGAAAATGTGGAACGGCTTGTCATTTTCAGATGCATATTTGATTTAAATGAAGATTGATCAACGTTAGGAGCTCTGTAAATGTACACTAAATGCTTAGGATGTACAATACCAGTGCACATGATTTAAACTATATATATATACTATTGAATTAATTTCCTTTCTAAAAAGTTATTTTTGGATAACTTATATTTTCCATTCTGCATCACAACAAAAATATTGCTTTGAAATTTTTATTTTAGTGAGGTCTGCACAATCAACACAATGATGTGTTGCAAAAAAATGTACTCTTGAATACTTGTTTTAAAATAAGTGTTCATTCCATTTAACAATCAAAAGTGCATTGTTTGCCGCCGATGTAATTGTTTACAATTTACAATCACATTGCCTGTCACAATGCATTTTAATCATTAAGAAGAATTAGACTGACCTTTTAATCCTTTGCCAGGAAGCTTTGATTCACAAATAATTCCCGTAGATCAAATTATTTTCTGTGTGCCAATTAGTAGTTGAGTTCTGGGTAGTTATACATCAAAGGAAGGCAAGGCTATGGTACACACACACACCACATAAAGTATACACACACAAACTACACATACACATACATATTCTCCTACACACACATACCACACAAACCACAGATACATATTCTCAGACATATACCACACACAGAACATATATGCGCTCTCATACACACACACACACACATGCCACACACACCAAATATACACATACATAATCTCTCACACACAAATCCCAAAACCACACATACACATACATTCTCTCATACACACATATACCACACACTGCACATACATACTTTCTCACACACATGCACACACACACACCATGTATACACATACATACGCTCACACACATACCACACATATGCACATAAGAAACACACACATATGTATATATATATATATATATATATATATATATATATAAAATACACACACGTGCATACTCTTACACCCACATACCACATAAGCCACAAAGGATACTAATGCACATATCTACAAAATATACCGTAAATGTGCATACTCTCATTCACACCCCCACATACTCATACCATACTCATACCTTACATACTCTCTCATACACACATACACTCTCATACTCTCTCATACACACATAAAAAACCCGTGTTTCTCAACTGCAGTCCTCAAGTATCCCTAAAAGGACAGAATTTCATGATGTCTTAATTAGAGCACAGATGAAATAATAAGCTAATGGGTGAAAATAGTTTAATAACTATGGTTACTGATTAGCTTATTATTTTACCTGGGCTCTAGTAGCAATATTATGAAAATCTGACAGATGAAGGGAAATAGAGGGGCAGCATTTTTTTCTGATTTAAATAAAGCAAAAAAAAAAAAAAACAATAGACATTTTTGTGTTAAGGGTTTTTAAGAGACTCTATGAAAAAAAGACGGTAGGAAAAAAACCAAAAAACAAACGGCTAGATTATGAGTCTTGCGTTAGCCTTAAAAAGCAGCGTTGAGAGTTCCCAACGCTGCTTTTTAATGCCCGCTGGTATTACGAGTCTGGCTGGTACAAGTGTACCGCTCACTTTTTTCCGAGACTCGAGCATATCGCAAATCCCCTTACGTCAATTGTGTATCCTATCTTTTCCATGGGATTTTCCTAACGCCGGTATCGTGAGTCTTGGAAGAAGTGAGCGGTAGACCCTCTCCTGTCAAGACTCCTACCACATTTAAAAGTCAGTAGTTAAGAGTTTTATGGGCTAATGCCGTAACAGAAAACTCTTAACTAAAGTGCTACAAAGTACACTAACACCCATAAACTACCTATTAACCCCTAAACCGAGGCCCCCCCCCACATCGCAAACACTATAATAAAATTTTTAACACCTAATCTGCCAAACCGGAGATCGCCGCCACTATAATAAATGTATTAACCCCTAAACCACCATACTCCCGCCTCACAAACACTAGTTAAATTTTATTAACCCCTAATCTGCCGTCCCTAACATCGCCGGCAACTACCTACATTTATTAACCCCTAATCTGCCGCCCACAACGTCGCCGCCACTATATTAAAGTTATTAACCCCTAACCCTAAGTCTAACCCCCCTAACTTAAATATAATTAAAAATAAATCTAAATAAAATTACTATTATTAAATAAATTATTCCTATTTAAAACTAAATACTTACCTATAAAATAAACCCTAAGATAGCTGCAATATAAATAATAGTTACATTATAGCTATCTCAGGGTTTATTTTTATTTTACAGGCAAGTTTATATTTATTTTAACTAGGTGCAATAGTTATTTAATAGTTATTAACTATTTAATAACTACCTAGTTAAAATAAAGACAAATTTACCTGTAAAATAAATCCTAACCTAAGTTACAATTACATCTAACACTACACTATCATTAAATTAATTACCTAAACTAACTACAATTAAATAACTAATAACTAAAGTACGGAAAAAAACAAACACTAAATTACAAAAAATAGTAAAATAATTACAATTTTTTAAAACTAATTACACCTAATCTAATCCCCCTAATAAAATAAAAAAGCCCCCCAAAATAAAAAAGCACTACCCTATACTAAATTACAAATAGCCCTTAAAAGGGCCTTTTGCGGGGCATTGCCCCAAAGTAATCAGCTCTTTTACCTGTAAGAAAAAATACAATACCCCCCAACATTAAAACCCACCACCCACACACCCAACCCTACTCTAAAACCCACCCAATCCCCCCTTAATAAAACCTAACGCTAACCCCTTGAAGATCACCCAACCGGGCAGAAGCGGTCCTCCAGAAGGGCAGAAGTCTTCATCCGATCCAGGCAGAAAAGGACCTCCAGATGGGCAGAAGTCTTCATCCAGGCGGCATCTTCTATCTTCATCCATCCAGAGTGGGTCCATCTTCAAGCCAGCCAACGTGGAGCATCCTCTTCCAACAACATACAAATGAAGAATGAAAGTTCCGTTAAATGACGTCATCCAAGATGGCGTCCCTTGAATTCCGAGTGGCTGATTCTATCAGCCAATCGAAATTAAGGTAGGAAAAATCCTATTGGCTGATGCAATCAGCCAATAGGATTGAAGTTCAATTCTATTGGCTGATCCAATCAGCCAATAGGATTGAGCTTGCATTCTATTGGCTGTTCCAATCAGCCAATAGAGTTAAAGCTCAATCCTATTGGCTGATTGCATCAGCCAATAGGATTTTTCCTACCTTAATTCCGATTGGCTAATAGAATCAGCCACTCGGAATTCAAGGGACGCCATCTTGGATGACGTCATTTAAAGGAACCTTCATTCTTCATTTGGATGTCATTGGAAGAGGATGCTCCACGTCGGCTGGCTTGAAGATGGACCAGCTCCACTCCGGATGGATGAAGATAGAAGATGCCGTCTGGATGAAGACTTCTGCCCATCTGGAGGTCCTCTTCTGCCCGGATCAGATGAAGACTTCTGCCCCTCTGGAGGACCACTTGTGCCCAGTTGGGTGAAGATGTCTCAAGGTAGGGTGATCTTCAAGGGGTTAGTATTAGGTTTTATTAAGGGGGGATTGGGTGGGTTTTAGAGTAGGGTTGGGTGTGTGGGTGGTGGGTTTTAATGTTAGGGGGGGTATTGTATTTTTTCTTACAGGTAAAAGAGCTAATTACTTTGGGGCAATGCCCCGCAAAAGGTCCTTTTAAGGGCTATTTGTAATTTAGTATAGGTCAGGGCTTTTTTATTTAGGGGGCTTTTTTATTTTATTAGGGGGATTAGATTAGATGTAATTAGTTTAAAAAAATTGTAATTATTTTATTATTTTTTGTAATTTTTTTTTTTTTGTACTTTATTTTATTTAATTTAATTGTAGTTGGTTTAGGTAATTAATTTAATGATAGTGTAGTGTTAGGTGTAATTGTAACTTAGGTTAGGTAAATTTGTCTTTATTTTAAATAGGTAGTTATTAAATAGTTAGTAACTATTTAATAACTATTGTACATAGTTAAAATAAATGCAAAGTTGCCTGTAAAATAAAAATAAACCCTTGGATAGCTACAATGTAACTATTAGTTATATTGTAGCTATCTTAGGGTTTATTTTATAGGTAAGTATTTAGTTTTAAATAGAAATAATTTATTTAATAATAGTAATTTTATTTAGATTTATTTAAATTATATTTAAGTTAGGGGAGTGTTAGGGTTAGACTTAGGTTTAGGGGTTAATAACTTTATTATAGTGGCAGCGACGTTGGCGGTGGTGGCAGATTAGGGGTTAAAACATTTAATATAGTTGCGGCGACGTTGGGGGCAGATTAGGGGTTAATAACTATAATGTAGGTGGTGGTGGCGGCGTCCGGAGCGGCAGATTTTGGGTTAATAATATAATGCAGGTGTCAGCGATGTCGGGGATGGCAGATTAGGGGTTAATAAGTGTAAGATTAGGGGTGTTTAGACTCGTGGTTCATGTTAGGGTGTTAGGTGTAAGATTAGGGGTGTTTAGGAATCAATGGGGCTGCGTTAGGAGCTGAACGCTGCTTTTTTGCAGGTGTTAGTTTTTTTTTTTTACAGCCGATTCTGACCCATTGTTTCCTATGGGGAAATCGTGCACAAGCATGTTTAGCCAGCTCACCGCTACCGTAAGCAGCTTTGGTATTGTGGTGAGATGTGGAGCTAAATTTTGCTCTTCGCTCACTTTTTAGAGGCTAATGCCGGTTTGAAAAAAAAAAAACCTGTAATACCAGCGTTGTTTGTAGGTGAGCGGTGAGCTGAAACTGAGCGTTAGCCCCGCACGACTTTACCGACAAAACTCGCAATCTAGTCTTCAGACTCGCCAGAAACAGCATTTCTGAAGCAGCGGTCTAAAGATTGCTGCTTCATAACCCTGTCCGTCTGCTCTGTTGAGGCAGACAGGAATCACCGCAATTCAACCCGATCAAATACGATCGGGTTGATTGACACCTCCCTGCTGGCGGCAGAACGTATTGCTCTCCACATTCAGCGAGGTCTTGCGGACCTGATCCACACTTTTGGATCAGGTCCAAAGACCTTTCATAAATAGGCCTCATAGGATTATTAATTATTTAAGCCTGATTCTGACTGGTTCAAAAGGCAGCAGTAACTATTATTAATTAATTAGAAGCTAACCTGAGAGCAGGTTAGTAACCATGGTTACTGATAAGCTGATTATTTCACCTGTGCTCTAATAGCAATATCATGAATATCTGCCTATTAGGGGTACTTGAGGACTGGAGTTGAGAAATATTGCCACACACCACATATACTCATGCACACTCTCTCATTCACACACATATCACACACACCACACATAAGCAAGCAAGAAACACATATATGCACCACAAATGCACATACATAGCATTTGAGCTTACCCAGGTTTAGCTTTCTTTCCAATGGCATGGAGAGCCCACAAATCCATTCAATTACTAGTGGGAATTCAACTCCTGGCCACCAGATGGAGGCAAAGAACACCCCAGCAAAGCTTCAAGTATCCTCCCACTATCCACAATCCCCAGTCATTCTTTGCCTGTGTAACATTTTAGGTGATGTGCGAAGTAGGCATCTGAAGAAATCAAGTTGTTAATCCGATAATGGGTAGTTTTACCCATGTAATGTGTCCATGTAATTCTCTTTAGTAACAGTAAAGGTGGATTTTAGCAGTTGAAAGATGGTGAGGTGGTATTTGCTTACCTTCCAAAACATTTTCTACCCTATATAGAAAATCAGGGTTGGTTACTCAGGTAAGTGCTTTTTCTTTCTAGTTGAGAAGGATGCAGCACTTAACAGTTCCTTGTTTAAAAAAAACAAAACATGGGGGATCCTTATGGGACTGAATATTCCTTTTAAAGGAAGGGGATTTTTTGGGCAGCAGTTCAGGGCACTGTTCTGTCATGTGAAGGCTTTTTTGATTTTTGGCTATGGGGATTTGTTTGCACAAGTTTACCTTTTATTTAGTTTGGGTAATATCTCTTTAAGAAAGTTGTTGGGTAATATCTCTTTAAGAAAGTTGTTGTTGTCTTTCCTGGAATCGGGAGTCTATGACTCCATTCAATTACTAGTGGGAATTCAACTCCTGGCCATCAGGTGGAGGCAAAGAACACCCCAAGCTTCAAGTATCCTCTCACTAACCACAATCCCCAGTCATTCAGCTGAGAAATTTTGGAACGAGAAGAAGGCACAAAGGGTATAGAGATGCCTGAGGTTTAGAAAATATTTACCAAAAAATTGTTGTTCCTTCATTTTGTATTAATCCTTCCTCTAAGAAGGAGTGGTTATTGCACAATTTGGATGTTCTGCATGTTTTAACGTTCTATTTATAGGCTACCAAAGATTTTCTTCAATCTTCTGCTCTTTTTGTTGTCTTTTCAGGTAAACAAAGGAGTCAGAAGGCCACTTGTTCTACTCTTTCCTTCTGGTTGAGAAGTGTTATTCGATTGGCTTATGAAACAACAGGACAGCAGCCTCCAGAGAAAATTACGGCTCACTCCACTAGGGCTGTCGCTTCCTCTTGGGCCTTTAAAAATGATGCTTCTATGGAACAGATTTGTAAGGCAGCCAGTTGGTCATCATTGCATTCTTTTTTTAAAATTTACAAGTTTGATGTTTTTGCCTCATCTGAGGCTTCTTTTGGGAAGAAAGTTCTTAAAGCAGTGGTGCCTTCTGTTTAGATTTGCCTGTCTTGTGTATCCCTCCCTTCCATTCTGTGGACTCTAGCTTTGGTATTGGTTCCCACTAGTAATTAGAAAGAAAAAATAATTTATACTTACCTGATTTTTTTCCTGGCATGGAGAGTCCACAACCTGCCCTTATTTGTAAGACTTTTTTTCATTTTTCTAAACCTCATGCATCTCTATACCCTTTGTGCCTTCTTCTCTTTCCATAATTTCTCAGCTGAATGACTGGAGATTGTGGTTAGTGGGAGGATACTTGAAGCTTGGGGTGTTCTTTGCCTCCACCTGGTGGCCAGGAGTTGAATTCCCACTAGTAATTGAATGGAGTCATGGACTCCCCATTCCAGGAAAGAAAAGAATGTATCAGGTAAGTATAAATTATGTTTTAAACAAAGAATACCAAGACAACAAAGCAAATTTGATGATAAAAGTAAATTGGAAAGTTGTTTAAATTTGCATGCTCTATCTGAATTATTAAAGGGACATTAAACATTTTGAGATGGTAAAATAAAATGATAAATCGTATATATAAAAAAATCTCTGCAATATACTTTCATTATTATTTTGTCCCCTTTTACTGTAATTCCATTCTGAAATTGTGAGCTTTTCGGTTCCTGTTAGAAATGGAAGTGCAGAACTCTGTTATATTACCCACAGTCATTGGCTGAACACTATAGTGACCTATTTATAACAGTCCCGAATTGGCAACAGCAGAGAAGGTAACCTAAGATACAACATGGCAGCTCCCATTGTTTTCTACATACTAAAACTTTACATTTATTTTGTCACTATTTAAACAGCTACTGAAACTTTAACAAATACATCTACATGTTATTCTCGGACTAATATTTTCTTTGAATGCCTCATTCTATCTAGCATTTATTTAGTGTTTAATGTTTCTTTAAGGTTACATTTTGAGTAGACTGTCCTTTAAGTTAATGATAGAAACATAGAAACATAGATATTGACAGCAGATAAGAGCCATAGGCCCAGCATGTCTGCCCGACCTTACCTAACAGTATAAACTTATCTAGTTCGTAGGATAGCCTTATGCTTGTCCCATGCATTTTTAAAGTCCCCCACAGTGTTTGTTGCTACTACCTCTTGAGGAAGTTTATTCCATAAATCAATCACTCTTTCTGTAAAGAAGTGCTTCCTCAAATTACTCCTGAATCTAATACCCTTTAGCTTGAGCTCATGACCCCTTGTTCTTGAATTTTCCATCTTATGTAAAATACCCACAGCCTCAGTTTTACTAAACCCTTTAATGTACTTGAAAGTTGCTATCATATCACCTCTTTCCCTTCTCTCCTCTAAGCTATACATATTCAGGTCATTGAGCCTATCCTGGTAAGTTTTATTTTTTAGACCATGTACCATTTTGGTAGCCCTCCTTTGCACAGATTCAAGTTTGTTAATATCCTTCTGAAGATATGGCCTCCAGAACTGCACACAATACTCAAGATGAGGCCTAACTAATGATCTATAAAGTGGCATAAGAACCTTACTATTTCTGCTACAAATACCTCTACCAATACATCCAAGCATTCTGCTAGCCTTACTCGCTGCATTACTACATTGTTTACTAAGTTTTAAATCATCTGAAATAATAATTCCCAAGTCCTGTTCCTCATCTGTAACAGTCAGTAAAGTGTCATTGAGTCTGTAATTAACATTTGGATTTTTCTTCCCTAAATGCATTATTTTACACTTTGCTGTGTTAAACTTTAGATCCCAGTGGTTTGTCCAATCCTCCAATTGTTGTATATCACTTCTCATTTTGTCTACCACCCCTGGAACATCCACTCTGTTACAAATTTTTGTATCATCTGCAAAGAGACATACTTTCCCCTGTAGCCCTTTGCTGATATCGCAGATAAATATGTTAAACAAAACAGGCCCCAGAACTGACCCCTGAGGAACACCACTAGTAACAGCCCCCTCTGCTGAATGAACTCCATTTACTAAGACACTTTGTTTTCTGTCCTTAAGCCAGCATTCCACCCAGTTCACAATTGTTTAATCTAGACCAAGGAGATACAGTTTGTGAATTAGTTTATTATGTGGGACGGTGTCAAATGCTTTGCTGAAATCTAGATATGCTACATCAACTGCTCCGCCCTTGTCTAATACTTTTCTTTTGTTACATAATCAAAGAAGTCAATTAGATTAGTCTAACATGATCTCCCTGAAGTAAAACCATGCTGATTTTGGTCCTCTAAATTATTTGTCTTTATGTAAGTCATACTTCTTTCTTTTAAGAGGCTTTCCATTATTTTCCCTACTACTGAAGTTAAACTAACTGGCCTGTAGTTGCCAGATTCTTCTCTACTGCCCTTTTTATGAAGAGGTATTACATTTGCTATTTTCCAATCATCTGGGACAGCTCCTGTTAATAGTGACTGATTAAACATATCAGTTAATGGGACAGTAAGCACTGATCGAAGTTCTTTTAAAACCCTTGGATGAATATTATCAGGGCCCACTGCCTTTTTAACATTTATTGTTGATAATGCTAACAAAACCTCATCCACTGTAAAATGATTACTGTTAAGCTTGTTTCTATTTTTCGTAGCATCCCTTAATGTAGACATTGTATCTTCACAATCTTTTGTGAAAACAGAACAGAAGTAATCATTGAGACAGTCTGCAATCTGCTTATCTCCTTCTATTATTCTACCATCAACTGATTTCAATTTTACTATTCCTACCTTATTTTTTCTTCTTTCACTGATATATCTAAAGAATGTTTTGTCCCCATGTTTTACTGACTGTGCTATCTTCTCTTCTGCATGAGCTTTAACCTTCCTAATTAACTGCTTAGTCTTTTTTTGTTGGAGTCTCCATATTTTCATATCATCATCTGCTTGTGTGTGTCTGTAATTTTTACAAGCTATCTTTTTTGTCTTTACAGCATGTGCTACTTCTTTGGAAAACCAAATTGGTTCCCGCTTTCTTTTACTTTTACAGACATGTCTTATACAGTGTGCGGTTGCATCTAAAATGGCACCTTTCACAAATTCCCACTGTTCTTGAACCCCTGTAATAAGAGTTTTCCCTTTTAAATAGTTTTTTAGGTATTCTCCCATTAATGAAAAATCTGCCCTCCTAAAGTCTAAAACTTTTGTTTTAGTCTGGGTGGATAGTTCCTGCACATGAATACTAAACAAAACAGATTGATGATTACTGGATCCTAAGTTTTCACCTACAGACACATCTGAAACGGTATCACTGTTTGTAAGTATTAGATCTAATATAGCTTCCTTACGAGTTGGTTCCTTGACTAATTGCTCAAGTGATTCCCCTAGCAGAGATTCAAGAATATACCTGCTTCTAGCTGATATAGCAGAAGGAATCTTCCAGTCTATATCTGGCAAATCAAAGTCCCCCAGTACTATAACCTTACCCTTCATGGTCATTTTGGTTATTTCTTCTAATAACAGATTGTCCAGTTTTTCATCCTGCAATGGAGGCCTATATACAACCCCTATTCTAAAAACATTTTTATCTCTAATTTCCAAAGTCACCCAAATACTTTCCACCTCATCATTTGCTCCTACAATTTCAGTAACCTTTATATTTTCATTTACATACAGAGCAACTCCTCCACCTTTCTTTCCTACTCTGTTCTTTTTAAATAACCTGTATCCAGGTATGAATATGTCCCAGTCATGCAAATCATTTTACCATGTTTCTGTTATAGCTACTAAATCCAAGTTGTCCCTAGTCATTATTGAAATGAGTTCAGGTAATTTATTTCCTAAGCTGCGAGCATTTGTGCTCATGGCACGAAGAATTTTTCTACTAGAATTTCTAGAATTGTTACTTGGACTAATAGTTTTGGCATGTTGTGGGGGGCAGGTGGATATATTAATGCTACCCCCCTTTATTAGTTTAAATGATTTCTAATAAAGTATTTGAACTCCTCTCCCAGATACTCTGTTCCTTTAACATCCAAATGCAAGCCATCTCGCCTAAATAACCTAGCATCTTTCCAAACAGAGCTATAATGGCCAATAAAACCAAATCCTCGTTCCCTGCACCACTTATCTAACCAAGAATTAAATGTTGTTATCCGCTCCATCTTTCCTGCTTTCTGGCCATACACAGGTAAAATAGCAGAAAATTATAGAGTTGATGCCACATTCTCTAAATGATTACCTAGGTCACAAAACTCTTTCTGAACAGCAGCAACATGAGTACTAGCCAGATCATTTGTTCCTAAATGAACAATCACATCTAACTCACTTCCCTTTCCTGCTGCCTTCACAATTCTCAAAATATGATTCGTATCCCTGTGAGCAGTAGCTCCTGGAAGACATCTAACGTCCCTTGCTTCTCCTTTACTTTCACCTAAATACACATTCCTCAAAATAGAGTCATCCACTAACAGTATTTTCCTCAAAAACACATCTGCAGTTCTTTCCTGTGTTATGTTACCTGGAGAATCAGGTACCAATATATTTAAATTACCTGTTACAGCTTCAGAGGGCTCAGAAACAGCAATCTCCTCATCACAAGTGTATTCGGCAAGAGCAGCATAGGAGTTTTGCAATGTCAGAGTTTGTGGGCATTACTTCTGGTCTACTGTTCTAATTCTTCCAGAGCCTACAGTGATCCATCTGCCTCTCTCTGCTGATCTCTGGGGTAGAGGGGCTTCTTTCTGAGACAGCTTTGTGGAGGTAACATGTATGTTACTTACCTTAGCTTGAAGTTTAGCTATTTCTTCCCTTAAGAGGGAAAACTGCTTACAAACAGGACAGCCCCTAAATCTCCAAAAAGTAGCATGATTAAAAAGTGCAAAACACCCATTGCACTGTATCTGAGACATTTTAAACTATGCAACGCTTTAACAATAAGAAAAATATAAGTATTCTTTACTATTGAATAACCCTGAATAACTCCTGAAATGACTGTAAAGTTATTGAAGAACCAGATATATTGTCAAAAGCCGTATGGGCGCGACTGTAATATTTTGTGCATTATAATGCGGTGGGAGTTCAATGAGGGGCTCATATTCTTATTGGTGAATATTTTAACTTGCTATTTAATGGGGCCCCCCTTCCTTGACCAACAGTATAAAGACCCCTATCTATATGAAAATGTAGGGGGTCTCGATTATAAATGGAGATATTACCACCTAACCTATCTAATGTTGAGAGAGAGGATATACAGATGATTTGAGTGACATCAGAGCCTTGAGAGAGTTGAAAGTATCAAATGTTAAAATGATTTTGGGCAGTAAAGTGAAACACATTCTCAAAAATTACATGTACCCATAACGTTACGGCTATAGTTACAACAAGATAGAAAACTGTAAATAAGCAGCATGTAGATGTATAGGAAGGATGATATATATTAGAATAGTTGTGTCAGGGGTAGTGGTGCAGGGGAGTACATTCCTGGGTGGTGACAGTGAGATGGTTAATCCTTACAGTTAGGTTGTATGTCATCTAATGAGACAAGATGAAAGTGGTATGTGGGTTCCCATTATGGTATTGACATGTCAAGTTAGGAGCAAGATATATAATCAGGTTGGGTCTCAAGTCACAACCAAACTAAGTATAATGAGCTCTATGTGTGCACTTGATTGGGGTGGTAACCTGATTTTAGAAGTGGCCATTTAAACTATGGTCATAGTCGCATCTAAACATACATATGTTTAAAAGATGTGTTGTAGTGCTTAAAACTATAGGATGGCCTGTTGCTCCAGCTGCTAGCAACCAGACAACCACTAAGTTCCAATAAAGTTAAGTATGCACAGTGCCACTAGGTTAACCAAGGACCTACCTGACACATATAACAGACATTCTTTAACTTAGATAGGAGGGAAAAACAAACAAAAAAATTAAAAAGGGAAGGTTACAGGGTATATATGGTCAGTGTTAACAATACGGTAGTAACCCAAACCCAAAAGGGAGACTAGTCAAAAGTAATCAGTGTGTCCATGTTATCACTGCTGTGCCAGGGACTCTGATTATAGAACCATAATATGTCATTATACAATAACTGAAATGGAAGATTAACAGAGATCTTCACGTATTACTCCTAGGCCCTATTAAAGACTATTCTCCATCATAGGGGAGTTAGCTTTGGACAGAGTGCACACTATCCTACTTCATCTGTTTGTGTGTTAGACCCATTGTTCTAAGCGGAGCCCTTGCTGTGTGGGAGTCCCATTAATTAGCAGAGCTCTACAATATATGACATTAGGGAGGTCAGTTGAAATCAGACATGTTAAACATAGAACACAATAGAGGTGAAGGCCCATTTCAAACTGCTGGCAGTCATCATAAAGTTATAATGCCCTCTATGATTGGCACATAAAACTACACATGAAGTGTCACTGGGCTATGACTCCCCCGGACATTAATGTGCTGTAAAGTGCATGTCCCGTAGTTAGCCAATCCCAACTCTGCTAGTGCACCTGTAATAAAGTCCTGCTAGTAAACTGATCCAGGGCCCCATATATGGGAGAAGCAGCAGTTTAGAAATTATTACTGTGGCTGGCAGTCCTGAGTCCCACACACCAATGATCAAAGAAAACTTCTCCAAAGGAACAGTCTACAAATCCTGCATAAAGTGTAGGACAGGAGCTAGCGTGGTCTGTGTCCCCCACCCGAGGTGAAGCACATACCGTGGTGGTTAGGTCATTGTCGCACATCACCTCAAAAATTTCTGCAGATTCCTGGCTCTGAAGTTAAGATAGCCCGTGATCCGACTTCACACTTCACATTCCAGTAGGTGTGATATGTAGCTGTTGCTGCGGTCTCCATTCAGTGTTGCTTATTGTAAATGCTGTAGTTAGGCCTCTTGGTAAATCCTGATTAGGGGTTCCCCCAGTGGGGCAGCTGACCGTGGACCTTAGGGTGTGAAGAAGATCTGCTTGTTGCCGGTCGAGAGATAAGCACAGCTAGGATATAGGTCAGATCTATCATTCTTAAGGCAGGTGTTGTAGCAGAGGGATCAGGGATATATGCTGTGTGATGGTCACTCCCTTGGTAATGTAAATGGCGGCTTCCACTATATGTTAACAGTTGGAGAGGGACACTGAACTCCTCACTCTCGCTGCCATGGAGGAGAAGAGGTTGTGTAGTAGCTTGTGATTTAAAGATCAGCCCGACAGACAGAACAGGTCACTAGGACTTAGAAGCGGGCAGACTAGATACTTAAAATGGCTCATGTTAGATGAAGAAAGCCGCAGCACTTGAACGTACATCCACGTTAGCCGGAACTACAAACCCCTCAGGAAGTGTGTGATGAAAAAGTTGCTTGAGTGCCGTAGCAAGTAGCGGTGGATAAGGCCGCAAAGATCATGCACAAAACTGGAAGCAGGCACTGCACATAAAGCCCATAGGTAAAACACAAAAAGCTTTATTAGTATAGGTAAAAAGTCCACAAGCAGACATGGCAGGACAAGGTAGGCAGACAGTCTGACACATGTTGCGCCCCCTAGTGGCACTTACTCATAGACTGATGTCTATGTCTAAACCCTGTCTATTTATAGGAAGCATAAAAAACATTAACTACTTCACTGCCACATAAATGGAACATAAAATGATTAAAAACATAATGTACCCCTATTAACACGGAATTGACTAAAACAGGTAATACAAAAAAATCTTTACAATGTCATTATATTGTTGACTGAACTCAGTAGTGAAAACAATTGATTCGCTAAAATCATCCCTTAATCTAGTCTGTTTATGTATCCTATCATCCTTAAACTGATTTCTAAATTTTTTTGTAAGTTGCTCAACGTATTAGTATATATACCACTATTTAAATTCTAAACAACCCAAGTATGCGATTCAGATACTTGGGTTGTTTAGAATTGAAATAGTGGTATATATACTAATACGTTGAGCAACTTACAAAAAATTTATGTTAACTTAAATTTCAGTGTTACTATCAAGGTGGCTTTTACTCTAGCAATTTTGTAACATTCCAATACTGGTCTATGCGGAACAGCAGCACTTGATTTCCTATTTAGACACAATTCACCAGAGATATCAGCCATTAGTAAACAGCTTCTACAACTACGATAGAATTTAGCACCAATATACACAGGTGCCAATAAGCACACAATGCTAACAGGGAAGCTCTTAATACATCTTAAGACTGCCTGTTAAACAATCTCAAGCCCACAGCGCTATTCCAAAAAACTATCCAAGAGCTTTCACGGCTTCTAATATATTCAAATTTTATTTAGTTTGACTAATCACAAACTACTAATAACGTATTACAGCCCTCTGGAAAGTATTTTTTAAAAAGTGGTTAAAATTGAATTTCAGTACAAACAGGCAAAAATAAAGGCATAACACCAATATTTAAGCCACTATTATTTCTGTAAGCCGACAGGCAGTCAATCTGATAACTATGTGGTGAAAGACTAGTATTGATATCTTACTGCTCACCAATATATTTAAAGTCACACTCAAATTAAGATTGTGATTCTATGACAGTCTAATTTAGTACCAATACTACATTAGATGTTAGTACAAAAACTTTTTAAATCTACCTATATAACGACACAAACAGTCATTGTGATTTGTATTTAATAAGTGGACATCACGAGCCACCGATAAGAGACACTCTGCTATGTATGTATGTATGGTATTTAGTATGTGGTTATTACAGACTCACAAATTGTAATATAATTACTACCCAAGTGTAATAAAAATACACCGATTTTTCCAAATATAAAAACGATAACCATCTTTTATTTAAAGGCAGATAGAATATGTGCTCTTTAAAAGTAATCTTAAATCACAGTGTAATTAATAGAACTATTGAAACCTATCAAGATATATAAACACTGTTTTTGATGTCAACTCCCATTAACATTACAATTATGGTGAATCACATTGTACAAGTGAACAATATGAGCCACTGACAAAAGACACTGTGTGACAACATTTATTATACAACTAATAGTTATTTCATCCATACTGATCTTAGTGTATCTACTACCCAGTTGAAGTGAGAACACACAGAACAGAAAGTCTAAATATTATAACAATTTGAGCCACTGACAAAAGACTCTGTTTGATAATATTTGCTATACAACTAGTGGTGACTTTATTAACACTGATCAGTGTGTATTTACCACTCAGTTGGAGTGACAGTATACAGATAGCCCAAAAATCACATTTACAGCTATCCTCAAGATTGAGAAACATTATTCCTTATATAAAATATTAAAGAGAGATTTTGCATTTCTGAATATATAACTAAAGGTTATATTCATATTGATTAACCTAATCTCTTTAGGATCTCAATGACCCAATACAACAGATCAGATACAATCTGTGGGGTATACAATCATATTTCACTATACCATTGTATGTATCGGTGTATTATAAATATTAATATAGTGATTGCATTCAATATAAGGAATTAAGTACATTACAGATACATCAATGCTACTGACATCTGGGTGTAATATCTCTACAGATTGAATTACAGTATAACTCCCACATCTTTAAGGTACCATTACAAATTTAAGTACTATATAACCCACAACCATAATAGATCTTAACCCATAACGTATCTGGCGACAAGTTTACTCTAATTTACAAATAATTGAGTGTCCCCCCATTTATTGGGGAAGGGGTACACCTTTACTAATCATTACCCCCACGGGGTAGCTAATATACGCTCTACTGGTCTAAATTATTTTGCGGTTTTTTAAACTGTATGTTGTTGTTGTTTGTTCTCCAATTTTAAATAAACCAATAAAGGTTATATTTTAACTACAATCACCTAATCACATCTCCCAACAAGATGTTGTAATTACAGTTACTTATTGGGAGAGTGAAGTGCTATATAAATGCATACTTTCTCTTGTTAAGTGTATTCAGTCCACGGGTCATCCATTACTTATGGGATATATTCCCTTCCCAACAGGAAGTTGCAAGAGGATCACCCAAGCAGAGCTGCTATATAGCTCCTCCCCTCACATGTCATATCCAGTCATTCTCTATCAACTCAACTAGATAGGACGTTGTGAGAGGTCTGTGGTGTTTTTTATACTTAGTTTATTTCTTCAATCAAAAGTTTGTTATTTTAAATGGCACCGGAGCGTGCTGTTTGTTCTCAGGCAGTATTTGGAAGAAGAATCTGCCTGCGTTTTCCAGGGCCGGATTGGGAATGAAAAGCAGCCCTGGAAAATTTGTAGACCAGCCCTAAATTGTCCCGCGGCAATCCGGCCTTGATACCCATCCTGAATAAATGTTGCTCCTCATACACCTAACATGCAAATCACAGAGCTTTTGTGCCTCCTACCCACCCTGAATAAACGCAGCTTCTCATGCAGCTAATATCCAAGTCACACAGCCCTTGTGCATATACCCACCCTGAATAAATGCTGCTCCTCATACACCTAACATGCAAATCACAGAGATTGTGTACATCATACCCACCCTGAATAAATGCAGCTTACTAGAAGTCTTAGAGATGTGTGTTTTATTAGCTAACAAAATAGATCATATAAAACAACTAGTTAAAAAAATCTATAATTTTTTAAAAGCATTCCTCTTGCATCAGAACATTATCTCACATAATATGAAGTATATATATATATATTATATATATCTCATATTCTGAGACTGTGAGATAATGTTCTTTATGATGCTAGAATGCTTAAAAAAAATATCTTAAATCCCTTTCAGGATTATTAGTGTCCACACCGTAATCTGATCTGTCTGTAAATAATGCTTTCAATACAAACCTCCTTACTTTATTCTAAAATGCTGCTGTTGTTGCCCTTCCTTGGTGCATTAGATTCACTTAGTCATATATATATATATATATATATATATATATATATATATATATATATATATATATATATATATATATATATATAGCGGGGGGTTTATGAAATGATGGATAAAAAAAACTCAGTCATATACACAGCAATTATGTTGTAGAGTATTATATAGCATGCCAAAAGTACATTACATTTGAGTTAATACTACTATTATCATATGAAACAATTTTTTTTTAAAACAGCCAACAGGGTAGTTTAATTTTACATTAACGTTAATTATGCTGCATAAGCTGCCTGGTGGTACTACTATTATTCACTGACAGTCAGACTCAGTCTGACACTGAACTTCACTGAGAGTCTGATACTGACTGACTTCTCTGCCATTGCGTGTCATAGGCTGTGACCTGTGTCATCTGGTCTTCGTGTTTGTGCCACAGATAGATTCTGGCTGTGCCACATGAACACACTGACTGGCACAGCTATGTTGCTTTATATGGTTACTTACTGATTTACCATGTGTGTCAGACACCTAGTGTTATCACCTCTGTGTGTGACATGATTAACACCGTGTATCATATTGCCTGCAGTGCACTCACTGATACCAGTATGTGTGGTCTAAGTCTAATTACACTGTGCAGTCTGTGTGTTAACTTATCGTGACCCCACTTGGCCTGCCGCCTACACCTCAAGCTCAACTTACTTGTCGCGCTCCAGTCCCAGGCTCCTGCTCTCCCTCCTCCAGTCAACTGAGTGTGACGTCACGTAAGCCGGGCCGGGCCCCACCCCCGCATTCCTCCCTGGCCACCCTCATCCAGTGACAGACTGAGCTGTGTGATTGACACTGACAGTAGACAGACACAGTCTCAGTCTGATTGCTGATTGGCTTGCGACTTGCGTTGCGGTACTAGGTTACGGTACTAGGCCAGAGGGGGTTAATTTATTGGTTAGAACTTAGAATAGACACAGCGAGCTCAGTAGCGTGCCTCTAGGCTATTAGCCTAAGTAAGACAAAGTAACTAGTAAACTTAATATATTACCGGCTACATCAAAATATTTGCTAAAAAAATTGCTGCTCTCTACTGCAGCAGCTGAGCGCAGCCCAGCTGAGCTGCCGGCCGGCGGCCCACCGGGATTTTCCCCGGTATCCCGGCTGCCCAATCCGGCCCTGACGTTTTCTATGATCTTAGCAGAAGTAACTAAGATCCACTGGCTGTTCTCGCATATTCTGAGCAGTGGGGTAACTTTCAGAAAGGGAATAGCGTGTGGGGAATCCTGCAAACAAGGTATGTGCAGTAAATTATTTTTCTAAGGAATGGAATTGACTAAGAAAATACTGCTGATACCGATGTAATGTAAGTACAGCCTTAAATGCAGTAGCGACTGGTATCAGGCTGATGAATGCATGTACAATAAGTAATTTTCTAAGGAATGGAATTGACTAAGAAAATACTGTTAATACTGAGGTAATGTATGAGCCTTAACTGCAGTAGAAGCGACTGGTAGCAGGCTTATTAATAACATGCCAGGCACCAAAAATAAATAAAAATCTTATTTTATTGGTATTCCATTAAAAATAGTATTACAACAAGAGCAATGTGGGGGGACCCCCAGACAAAACAGACTAACGCGTTTCGGCTAGGAGAGCCGTACTCATAGTCCAGGACGCGGCTCGATACAGAACACACTACCGAAGGAGAAGCCCGGCTAGAGGTGCGCTCATTCCGCGTTGGTGGACAGGCAGTAGCCTGGGAGAGCAGGATACCACAGCTGGTGAGAATCTCTATTTGTACAACCTGTATTTTTGTTGAGCATATTTGGGATACCTGTATATCTACTTATTTAAGTCAGCGTTAAAGCCAATGAACACCTAATTAGAGGCTATACATATGAGCTATAGAGCGGACTCTCAAAATTTAAGAACTGTTTGTTATATGCTGAGCAAACTGACAGGCATTGGTTTATTCAATACTACCATTCAGATGAACTCTGTTTATTTAATTATTGAGGCCCCTTAAAGACTTTGAAGTATTCCTGAGGGTATCTGTATAAGCAAATTGTCCGGTTAAACTTTAGTGGGGCAAACTTCTTTCAAAGGATTAGTTGGGACTTTATTCTTATTAATAACACTACCTAACTTTTAAAGTGCATGTTTAAAACGTTTACTGGCATGTTATTCGTTTTTTTTTGTGAGGTACTTTGGTGATAAATCTTTTGGGGCATGATTTTCCACATGGCTGTCGTTTATTTCTATATAGAAACGATTAACTGAGGTTTCCCACTGCTGTAATATGAGTGGGAGGGGCCTATTTTAGCACTTTTTTGCGCAGTAAAAATTCAGTTACAGTCTTCCTGCTTCTTCCTCCTTGATCCAGGACATCTCTAGAGAGCTCAGGGATCTTCAAAATTCATTTTGAGGGAGGTAATCAGTCACAGCAGACCTGTGACAGTTTGTTTGACTGTGATAAAAACGTTAATTGTTAAATTGATTATCCGTTTTTGGGTATTAAGGGGTTAATCATCCATTTGCTAGTGGGTGCAATGCTTTGCTAACTTAATACATTTACTGTGAAAATTTGGTTGCTATAACTGATTTGGTTCATTGTTATTTCAACTGTGACGATTTTTTGTGCTTCTTAAAGGCGCAGTAGCGTT
The DNA here is from genome assembly GCF_027579735.1 of Bombina bombina. Taxonomy (NCBI): domain Eukaryota; kingdom Metazoa; phylum Chordata; class Amphibia; order Anura; family Bombinatoridae; genus Bombina; species Bombina bombina. Next base: position 376,262,154 of record NC_069499.1, read on the forward strand.
TTTTATATTGCTTGTAAACTTATTTGAAAGGATTTTCCAAGCTTGCTAGTCTCATTGCTAGTCTGTTTAAACATGTCTGACACAGATGAATCTGTTCTAAATCTAAATTGCTTAATATTCCTTTCAAAGGGCAGACCTTATTCGGGCCCGGCTTGAAAGAAATTATTGCTGAGGTAAGGGTCATACTCTTCCTCAGGACAGGGCCAAATCAAAGGCCAAACAGTCTAATTTTCGTACCTTTCGTAACTTCAAGGCAGGAGCAGCATCAACTTCCTCCGCTCTAAAACAGGAAGGACCTGTTGCTCGTTACAGACAGGGCTGGAAAGCTAACCAGCCCTGGAACAAGGGCAAGCAGGCCAGAAAGCCTACTTCTGCCCCTAAGACAGCATGAAGTGAGGGCCCCCGATCCAGAAACGGATCTAGTGGGGGGCAGACTATTTCTCTTCGCCCAGGCTTGGGCAAGAGATGTCCAGGATCCCTGGGCATTGGAGATCATATCTCAGGGATATCTTCTGGACTTCAAAGCTTCTCCTCCACAAGGGAGATTTCATCTTTCAAGGTTATCAGCAAACCAAATAAAGAAAGAGGCATTTCTACGCTGTGTGCAAGACCTCTTAGAAATGGGGGTGATCCACCCAGTTCCGCGGATGGAACAAGGGCAAGGGTTTTACTCAAATCTGTTTGTGGTTCCCAAGAAAGAGGGAACCTTCAGACCAATCTTGGACCTAAAAATCTTAAACAAATTCCTAAGAGTTCCATCATTCAAAATGGAAACGATTCGAACCATCCTACCCATGATCCAAGAGGGTCAATACATGACCACAGTAGATTTAAAGGATGCCTACCTTCATATACCGATTCACAAAGATCATTATCGGTACCTAAGATTTGCCTTTCTAAACAGGCATTACCAGTTTGTAGTTCTTCCCTTCGGGTTAGCTACGGCCCCGAGAATTTTTACAAAGGTTCTGGGCTCACTCCTAGCGGTGCTAAGGCCGCGAGGCATAGCGGTGGCGCCGTACCTAGACGACATTCTGATACAAGCGTCAAGTTTTCAAATTGCCAAGTCTCATACAGAGATAGTTCTGGCATTTCTGAGGTCGCATGGGTGGAAGGTGAACGTGGAAAAGAGTTCTCTATCACCACTCACAAGAGTCTCCTTCCTAGGGACTCTGATAGATTCTGTAGAAATGAAAATTTACCTGACGGAGGCCAGGTTATTAAAACTCTTAAATGCTTGCCGTGTCCTACATTCCATTCCACGCCCGTCAGTAGTTCAGTGCATGGAAGTAATCGGCTTAATGGTAGCGGCAATGGACATAGTACCATTTGCGCGCCTGCATCTCAGACCCCTGCAATTATGCATGCTAAGTCAGTGGAATGGGGATTACTCAGATTTGTCCCCTCTACTAAATCTGGATCAAGAGACCAGAGATTCTCTTCTCTGGTGGCTTTCTCGGGTCCACCTGTCCAAGGGGATGACCTTTCACAGGCCAGATTGGACAATTGTAACAACAGATGCCAGCCTTCTAGGTTGGGGCGCAGTCTGGAACTCCCTGAAGGCTCAGGGATTATGGACTCAGGAGGAGAAACTCCTCCCAATAAATATTCTGGAGTTGAGAGCAATATTCAATGCTCTTCTAGCTTGGGCTCAGTTAGCAACACTGAGGTTCATCAGATTTCAGTCGGACAACATCACGACTGTGGCTTACATCAACCATCAAGGGGGAACCAGGAGTTCCCTAGCGATGTTGGAAGTCTCAAAGATAATTCACTGGGCAGAGTCTCACTCTTGCCACCTGTCAGCGATCTACATCCCAGGCATGGAGAACTGGGAGGCAGATTTTCTAAGTCGCCAGACTTTTCATCCGGGGGAGTGGGAACTTCATCTGGAGGTCTTCGCTCAACTGATTCATCGTTGGGGCAAACCAGATCTGGATCTCATGGCGTCTCGCCAGAACGCCAAGCTTCCTTGTTACGGATCCAGGTCCAGGGACCCGGGAGCGGCGCTGATAGATGCTCTGACAGCCCCTTGGGTCTTCAACATGGCTTATGTGTTTCCACCATTTCCGATGCTACCTCGACTGATTGCCAAGATCAAACAGGAGAAAGCAATGGTGATTCTGATAGCGCCTGCGTGGCCACGCAGGACCTGGTATGCAGACCTAGTGGACATGTCGTCCTGTCCACCATGGTCTCTACCTCTGAGGCAGGACCTTCTAATACAAGGTCCTTTCAAACATCCAAATCTAATTTCTCTGAGGCTGACTGCATGGAGATTGAACGCTTGATCCTATCAAAGCGTGGCTTCTCGGAGTCAGTTATTGATACCTTAATACAGGCACGGAAGCCTGTTACCAGAAAAATTTACCATAAGATATGGCGTAAATATTTATATTGGTGCGAATCCAAGGGTTACTCATGGAGTAAGGTTAGGATTCCTAGGATATTGTCCTTTCTACAAGAGGGTTTAGAAAAGAGCTTATCTGCTAGTTCGTTAAAGGGACAGATTTCTGCTCTGACTATTCTCTTACACAAACGTCTGGCAGAAGTTCCAGACGTCCAGGCTTTTTGTCAGGCTTTGGCTAGGATTAAGCCTGTGTTTAAGACTGTTGCTCCTCCATGGAGCTTAAACTTGGTTCTTAAAGTTCTTCAAGGGGTTCCGTTTGAACCCCTTCATTCCATTGATATTAGGCTTTTATCTTGGAAAGTTCTGTTTTTGATGGCTATTTCCTCGGCTCGAAGAGTCTCTGAGTTATCGGCCTTACATTGTGATTCTCCTTATCTGATTTTCCATTCAGACAAGGTAGTTCTGCGTACTAAACCTGGGTTTTTACCTAAGGTAGTTTCTAACAGGAATATCAATCAGGAGATTGTTGTTCCATCTTTATGTCCTAATCCTTCTTCAAAGAAGGAACGACTTTTACATAATCTGGACATAGTCCATGCCCTGAAGTTCTATTTACAGACAACTAAAGATTTTCGTCAAACTTCTTCCCTGTTTGTCGTGTACTCTGGTCAGAGGAGAGGTCAAAAAGCTTCGGCAACCTCTCTATCCTTCTGGCTTCGTAGCATAATACGTTTAGCCTATGAGACTGCTGGACAGCAGCCCCCTGAAAGAATTACAGCTCATTCCACTAGAGCTGTGGCTTCCACCTAGGCCTTTAAGAATGAGGCCTCTGTTGAACAGATTTGCAAGGCTGCAACTTGGTCTTCGCTTCACACTTTTTCAAAATTTTACAAATTTGACACTTTTGCTTCTTCGGAGGCTGTTTTTGGGAGAAAGGTTGTACAGGCAGTGGTTCCTTCCGTTTAAGTTCCTGCCTTGTCCCTCCCATCATCCGTGTACTTTGGCTTTGGTATTGGTATCCCATAAGTAATGGATGACCCGGGGACTGAATACACTTAACAAGAGAAAACATAATTTATGCTTACCTGATAAATGTATTTCTCTTGTAGTGTATTCAGTCCATGGCCCGCCCTGTCTTTTTAAGGCAGATCTAAATTTTAATTAAAACTCCAGTCACCACTGCACCCTATGGTTTCTCCTTTCTTGTCTTGTTTCGGTCGAATGACTGGATATGACATGTGAGGGGAGGAGCTATATAGCAGCTCTGCTTGGGTGATCCTCTTGCAACTTCCTGTTGGGAAGGGAATATATCCCATAAGTAATGGAAGACCCGTGGACTGAATACACTACAAGAGAAATAAATTTATCAGGTAAGCATAAATTATGTTTTTGTTCAACTTCTAATTTGATTTTGTCTCTAATGTTTAAAAAGTGATCTTTCATGGGCATGATAGAAATGTAATAAGCTGGTAGACCCTCTAAACAAAGATGTCCAGTGTGCAATAAGTTTTCTCTAAGAGCATAAATGGGCATTGAACAGAGGAAGACATGACACTGGAGCAGAGCTCACAGTTCATCATGGGGAAATTTGCTGTTTGATGCTTTACCAGAAATCCCCACGTGACACAATCTTCACTGCATTCTTCAAAAGTTTAGAGTCGCACAGCTTTTATCCTCCACTGTTTCTTTCAGGTTCCTCAAAGTTGCATTCTCAAATAATTTTCAATGTATTTGTCTTAGTTTTTTTGCCTCCCTGAGTCATGTACACTCCCATATCTGTATTTCACAAGTAGTCAAAACATGTAGGACATGTGTACATATAGCTAAAACAAAGGGCCCATTTAGGTACAGCTTCAGGGTCTCCACATTTCAGGCTGATGCAGAAGCATTTTTTTTTGTGATTAATTATGGAACATCCTGTATCAGAATCAAAGGTGGTCAGGACTACAGAAACAAAGAGGGCAAGGTTGACTTGCAAGTAAACATGCAAACAGTGTGGCACAATTTGAGGACTTATACAGACAGCAGGGCAGAGCTTGATTGCAGAAAAAGTAGCAAAACTTAGCAAAAGTAGCAGGTAAAAAGTCGCCAAAGCAAATCTCTAGATGAAGCAACTGACTATGGCAGTAAATATAGAATCAAATTAGGTCATCAACTACACAGAGCAGAGGATAGAAATTGCATGGCAAGCACATGAATTAATGTAGCCAGCAAGATAGTAGTGGCCAGCTGGAACAGAGATAGTAGAGGTCAGAAGCAATTCAGCCAACAGAAACATGATAATAGTTGCAAATATAAAAACAATATTGGATAAAAGGAAAAAAGAATACTGGATGGCTAAAACACAGGCTGTAGTAGCTACCAGAATGTAAACAGTATTTAAAAGGAAAAAGGAATGAAAATAAGGAGACTAAGCAAGAATGGCCAAAATGAGACAGAGAGTAGAAATAGCAAGCATGAATTTCAGCAGGGATTACAAATAGGAGACTAAGAGCCAGAAGGAGACAATGAGTAGTAATTGCAAGTAGGAGACAAAGAAGTAGGAATATAAATGAATATAAAGCAGGTGACCGAGTAGGATTAGCTAGCAGTAGAATGAGGAGTGGCAAACAGGAGACTGAGCAAGAATGGCCAGCTGGAAACTGAACAATAAGTGGAGAATACCAAACTAGTTGTGTGAACAGTCAAGTATCACCTGTACTGTTCTTAAAAGTTGATATTCAGCAATAAAAAATCAATAAATACAAACATGAGATGTGGACCCCTTAGCGCGCAGACCAGTTTAAAGATGATGCAGGTAAGTACACCATAGCATTTTACTATCTAAAGATGCCAGATTAGCATTAAAATTATTACAATTGTGGCCTATTTCAAAAAGCCACCAACTTCCCTGTACCTGCTTCATCTAAGGCATTAAATTACTTTGGAATACTATTTTTTCTACCAATACAGAGATTTTAGCTAAATGTAGGTGACGGTATAAATGGCTGATAGAATGATGCATTTAAAGAAAAGTTTTGTTTGTGAATAACATGTAGATGCATTTTTTAAAGTTTCATTATTTGTTAAAATAGTGACAAAATAAGTGTAAAGTTTTAGCACCTATAAAACAATGGGCGGCACAGGAAACGCATCACATTTTTACCAGTAGGCATGACCAACAACTGGATAATATGAATATTCTGTCTATACAATAAATAGTTTACTTTTTAATTGCAAAAAAGGATGTGACTGCACTATTTTTATCTTTTGATATATCATGTTGTAACTTAGGTTAATTTCTTTGCTGTGGCCAATTAGGGATAGTTATAAATAGGTCACTAGAGTGTACAGCAAATAACAGTGTGGAACATAACAGTGTTCCATTTTTAAAAGGAACAGAAATGCTTACAATTTCAGAATGGAATTACTGGAAAAGGGGACAAAATAATTAATTAAATATTAAATATTTTTTTATATACAATTTATCATTTTATCTTACTATCTCAAAGTTTTTAATGTCCATTTAAAGGGACAGTCTACACTAAAATTGTTATTGTTTAAAACTATAGATAATGCCTTTACTACACAGTCCCCAGCTTTGTACAACCAACATTGTTATATTAATATACTTTATAACATTTAAACCTCTAAATTTCTGACTTTTTCTAAGGCACCATAGACAGCCTCTTATCACATGCTTTTTTATTTGCTTTTCACAACAGGAAACTACTAGTTCATGTGGGCCATATAGATAACATTGTGTTCATGCAGGGGGAGTTATTTAAGATTTAGCACAGCACAGTACTAAATGCAAGTCAATAGATAATAGATAATAAATTCCTCTTTCTGTACTAGTTTTGTTTAGTCTGATTTGGTTATGTTTTTGTATCTTATCACAACTTTTTCATGTATATCCGTATCTCTGCTACAAAAGTTTGCAAAGCTATACAAATACATAATAATAATTATAATAGTAATACTAATAATAATGATAATAATAATAATAATAATAATAATTATTATTATTATTATTATTATTATTATTTATCTAATTACTACAGCATTTTTTTTATCCCAAAACATTCTTTAATTTTCATATTCCAGACCCTTTTTTCAATGCTTTTTATAAAATACATGCTGCCCTTTTGGTGAAACTGCATTACTAGCTAAAACATATAGTAAAAAAAAGACATTATACAGTACAATTGAATTAAATAAATAATAATTGAAAAGCCTGGCTTTAAAATGATCAACTTGAAATATGCTATCATTGCTCCTGTGAAATCTTCAAAATGTTAATAGAGAACAAAAATTAAATAAATAAATTACAGAGTGATACAACTGGTCATTCCTGGGCTTTCTCACATTTAAAAGGGAACATAAACCCTAACATTAACAATATTTTATGCCTTTTGAATTACTCAGTTTATTAAAACATTTTTTTTTTATTTTAGAGCGTATCAATTTTGTAACATTAAGATTCATAATAATTCTATAATATTAGACCAACTGAATATCCCAAAATAAATCTGCACACGTACATCTCAGGCTATCACATTTTTAAAATCACATTACTTTTAACACAATAACATAATTATACTTTGTATAACAGTCTGACATGCGCACCTAAAAACCATCTAATTTATCAAGCTTCAAACTCACAGCATTTCTATTAAAAATAAATTACAATTACTCTGACAAAACACCTTAACTGCAATTTTCTACTCAAACTTGAAAATAAAGCACTCCATATGCATTCACTTTAAAACCATTATATTTTCTAATGCTGCTCATGTGCAAGAAATATGATTCTGTGAAAGGAAAACACAATGTCTAAGCAAATACTGCAGTAATTTACTTGCTTTAAACAGCTTTCCAATTTACTTCTATTAAATTAATTATTAATTTGCTTCATTCTCTTGGAATGTTTTTATGAAGAATCAGCAATGCCCTACTGGGTATTAACTTAACACATTAGGTGAGCCAATAACACGAGGCATATATCTGCAGTCACCAATCAGCAGCTCTTCAGGCTACCTAGGTATCATTTCCAATAAAGGACACTAAGAGAACAAAAATAAATTAGGTAATTGAATTAAATTGGAAAGTTGTTTAAAAGCACTTGTTCTGTCTGAATCAAGAAGTAAAACAAATTGGGTTTCATATCCCTTTAATACTCTTTTTTTTTTCCTGTTTTAAAATGTATTGCATTTTAATGCATATTGCTGGCTTGAATTAACCAATTGTGTCTGTGGGTGCTGTTCCTGCCAATTAGCTGTAGAGTCTTAGGACTCCATTGTAATAAACAATCACTTCCTGATAGTTTCACCTTAAATTTAAACATCTTTATGCAAACATTGATCATGAAAAATATTTAACATATGTAACTGTTGTTCTTTCATATATGTGATAGCAAATTCTGATATACCAGATTTAAAAACAAACTTTTGAGCTTTATCTGTGATTGAGGTTATTAAACAAATCTGCTATTTTCTCTCAGTTTTATCTTAAAAACTACAGATTTACTTCAAATCTCTCTGTAGTGAATGCCAATGATTTCTGCAATACAAAATACTAATCACTGAAGTCCAGAAATGTAATTTGACAAAATCAATAATAAAACAAATGTTCAACCTTAAAGAGAAGCTGCGCAATAAACAAAATGTATAATGAAAATTTACCATCAACTCTTACCTTTTTCACATTACATATGAATATAAAATCCACATGAAGTAAAACTATAAAAAATAATGGTGAACTTACTTTCAACAATGAGTTTTCTTCCTGTCCAATCATCATTAATTATTTGAATATTTCCAAAGTGAGCGTCGCTGTAAAAGATGCGGTTGGTGCTTTTTTCACTAGAATTATAATCAAATGCTAATGAAATCACATTTTTTATATATTCCGGATTTTCATATGGCTGTATCGGTGAATTTAAATTGTTTTCATCAGAGAGATGTATGCTTTTTAGTATTGTTCTCCCTGAATATAACAAGTAGCCCTCATGTTTAAGACAAGTAACTCCATTTTTTGCCAGATATCCATGAGCACAGGCACACGTCCTTTGCATATTTCCACGGTATAAGCAAAGCTGTTGACATCCTCCGTTATTTTTGGCACAAATGTTGGTACCTGTAGAGAAAAAATATTCAGTAATTTAGAAACTGTTGCAGTTCATTGACTGAGTTCATGCAATAAATGTATTAAGTTTCCCTGGTATTATTTGGTTCAACTGTTTATATTATATTGATTAATGTAGCAATGTACCACAAAGAAAAGTGTTGTGCTAAATTGCATGCTCCATCTAGGTTAAAAGAACTCTTAAAATCAATAATTCAAAGGAAAAATTTTGCCATTCATCCATTTGATTGTATCATTTAGTGCAACATTTTGTTGAGATGTTACAGTTTTCTGTAATCATTCTAGTATATTTGAAAGTTGTTGATTTTTTTTAAGCGTATTCCTCTAAAATAATGTAAAGTGTGTAATTGCATGGCTATTTTAGTTTCAGCTATATTAGTTCAAAACTATACATTGTAAATTAAATAGAATAATGTATATATCTTATTACAGTATTAATTAAGTTTTATTAAGTGTTCCTTAATAAACAAGAAAAAATTGCAATTTCCCCAAAGAATTGATAATTTTAGAACTAAAGCATTATGTTGATTTAACGCAAATGCACTAAGCAGTAGTTGTTTTTTTTAAAAGGAACATTGTGTCTTGCTGTAATCATCTATATATTGATTTGTCTTAAAACATGGCCAGTAATGTGCAGCCATCTGAAAGTACTTATATTTTAAAAGGACACTAAAATAATTTCTTTTGTCATCTAAAAAAAGTATTTTAAAATAAAATAAAAAACATTTCTAAATGGATGTCATTGTAATAAAAAAAGGATTTTTTTTTTTTCTGAAGCTGGGTTTGAAAATAAACAAATAAACACTTTACTTTTTATGTCTAAATAGAGGTCTTTCATATGCATGATGGATTTTTTGAGCTTCATGCATACTCATCTTTGAAGCTTACTTTGGGATATATATATATATTTTTTTTATTGTTCCTGAATTTGGCAATACTAAACAATGATTATGAAAATGATCACTCTGATATACTCCAGACTAATGTTTTATGTATGTGCATGATCATTTTAAATGAATTTGGCCAGGCTGGTAACTAACAGTAATGTGCAATGGGTTGAAAATGTGTACAAATGTTTCACACTTCTTTGAACATGACTATCAATGCACGCATCACCTCTCAATGGTTGATGTTTTGTCATACCGACAACCTTCTTCCAAGCTGTTAGCATTTTTCCATGCATTTCAGTTGACATCTACTAAACTTTGTTAATAATTGAACAGAGCATAAAATCCTTTTTTCTATAAGTATATTTGACCTTTTTTTTTTAAACAACTTAATATTACCTCCCATAGACAGTTACTTGATTTGTCTTTGTAAGTTCTAAGATAATTCTTAAGATTAGATATGTTCATTTCTTACATTTATATATATATATATATATATATATATATATATATATATATATATATATATATACTGTACATATAGCACTAGAAATTATACTACTGTAAGTTGCAGGAGCAACTTCCCGTGGAAGTAATTTAAAATGATATTTTAAGTAGTGTGGTAACTCTGGTAAAAATGCATTCAGCACACAAAGTTTTTTTAAATTTAAAAACTGTAATATATCATATATCTTGCAAGTGACTACAAGGGACTATACATACTTTCAATTAGTCAAGTGCTCATTTAAATGTTTTAAGTTCACAAATATTGCTTTTAATGTTTTCCTGAGATTTAATTTGTAAACGTATGAACTGCAATATATTTAAATGTATAGGTCCTGAAAAAATCAATGAAACATTTTGCTTTTGCGGGGTCTTCTAATTCTAAATTCTGGTATTATTGAATGGGCAGATAAAGGGGCCCAATCCATCCATGTTTGAAGGGAGTAAGGCAGCATTAGCTCCTAAAATGTAATATTGCACTATCAATTGTGCAGCCCTGTCCTCTATTCTTGAGCAAACAATTGCACATGAGCAGATTGTGATAATCATTCTAGACAGATAAGTCTGGAATGTTTTAAGTTCTCTATCTATGAGTGCTGGATAGGTTAAGAAGCAGCTGTCTAATGACTGCTGCTTTTAAACTTGCAGTTGAAGGCTCACATTTGAAAGTAACACACAGGCTCCAAAAATCTACATCTTCATAAATGGATCACTATTTAATAAAGAAAACCCATCTATAACTTGCTTATCACACACTTTTGAAATGCTTTCAGGTATGATAAAGCCCCCTATACATAACACATGGAAAAATTAAACTGCAGTATTCTAATCCATTAGAAAACTGCTTTGCCACCACCTTTCAGTGTCCATACATATGTTTTAAGATTTTGTACATGTAAAACTCACAAGATGATAAACTTAATTGTGCTTAAAGGGACATGAAACACAATTTTTTTTCATGATTCAGATAGAGAATACAATTTTAAACAACTTTCTAATTTACTTCTATTATCTAATTTGTTATATCATCTTGGTATCATTTGTTGAAGGAACAGCAATGCACTAATGGTTTCTAACTGAACAGATGGGTGAGCCAATCACAGTCAATATATATATGCAACCACAAATCAACATCTAGAACCTAGGTTCTCTGCTGCTCATGAGATTGCCTAGATAAACCTTTCAGCAAAGGATAACAATAAAAGTAAGCAAATTAAATAATAGGTGTAAATTGGAAAGTTGTTTAAAATTGTATGCTCTGTCTGAACCATGAAGGAAACATTTTGGGTTTCATGGTTTCATGGGGGACAGCAAACTGATGTCAATTTTGAAATTTGTCAGAAAAAAATCTACTGCTAATTTAACATTCAGAGTAAATGTTATTGCATTTTCTCAAATAACATTGTTCACAACTAAGTATGAACAGTGCAGTTATTAATTCATTATTGCAATTAAGGGTTTGAGTGTTGCAAATGCTATTTATGCAGTTAACCAAAATTATATACATTTTTAATTGTAAATTTCATGAATTAATATTATTATAATAAAAACAAGTAAATTGAATTTAATTAGGCAGTCATCATCAATAGCTTAAATAATAAACCTTAGATTATCGCTAGTAATAAGCAAACTCTGAGTCATACTTGACAAATCGCCAGACAAAATAAAAATTTAAATATAAGCTTACCCCTCGTGAAACATATTGGGCACGCTTGGACCACCTAATCTATATTTGTAAGATAAAAGGGGGATTTTTGGGGGCGGTTAAAACAAAAAAGAGCCACTCTTAAGCCTAGTGTTTTATAGGAGTAGCAAAATATATTAAAATATGCCTCAAACACTAATTACCTAAACAGTGGTAAGTAAAATTTGAAAATTTGAAAAAATTTAAAGGGGCAACTATTTCCTACAACTCAAACTATAGCTCATAAGTCATATAGGGAAATAGAAAATTCAATAATAGCAAAGCAAAACATAAGAATATATATCTAAATAAAACTCATATAGCATACTTTTGCTAAGATAAAACAAAAATTATAATTGTTACCTATGCTACTGAACATCAACAAAGTGAAAAAAAAATTAAAGTAAGTGGTGAACACATGGAAGTGCTAGCTTGGAATACCTAGCAATATAATGGGATAAACCCACATAGATTTACTACCTATATAAAATCTCCCCATTTATGAGTAAGCCAATCTACCTTGAAATTACACATGACATGAAGATAATACATGGCGTTACAAAATGCACTTTAAAAAAAAAAAAAAAACACAAACCTGTCAGATATATGATACTTTAGCCCCCAGTCAATACCCCCAACTTCAGGCAAATGAGCCATCATAACTTATGAGTAAAGTGATAAAACTTATCAATAAAAAAAGCTACACATTATGGTGTGAAATAGCTGGTGGCCTGATGTAAAGGGTCAAAGTCAGCCACCTTACAGTATAGTCAGTCCTATCTCCATTAGTAGAGAAAAGTCAGCTTATTTCTTCTCTATTAGTAATAGAGGAGAGTACAATTCCAAGGTTCCTCTCATGGAAAATGTATATTCTGGAATCTTAAGCAGTGTCCTGGAAAGTAAGATGTTAAAAGCAGTGCTCGTCAGCTTTAAGCTGCAAAATCTATCAGTGGTCTGAGGCTATTAGGTAAGATAATTTCTGACTTCCTTTCATGCATTCCTGTGTAAAACCAAGCTGTAACCTCCATCCAAATAGCCAAAGATGGTGAAGGTGGTTTTAGACATATGCCAGAACTTTGCAATTATGTCATTTTACTTTGGTTTCTGACTTATGTCTATGCCTCATTGGACTATTTTACTTTTAACCCCTTCAGTGAGAAGAAAACACAGTGTAACTCTCTACTTTCCTTTCCTTGTGATTTATGCAGTATATGACACTATTTTGTCCTCTAGAGTATCAGCAGTTTTTAGAGCATTATCCCTTGAACAAATAATTGTAGCCGTAAGCACTTTTCTCTTGGCTATTTGGGATGCCTTAGTAACTTGGGATAGGTCCATCAAAGTTAATATTTCTTCCTCTGGGTCTTTAATGTCACCAGACTGGGTCTGCAATGAATGCTGGGGTACCAGAGCACCATTGTACCCATAATATGCAGAAACACAATCCTTTTGAAAACAGTTGGCAGCAGTGTCAGCAGCGAAAGGGTTAAAAACAGCATTAAGAATTTCTGTAAAGGCTGCTTGATACTCATTGAGTAGATTAGTCAATTATTCCAACAGGTTAAGTGTAGTCACCATATTCCATATTAAGAGCCAGTGCAGAACTTAACAAAAGAGCAGCACCCTTGCGGCACTGTTATACTGCAGAGACCTGTAGGTGCTCTGCCAAGGGGTATTATGTGAGACCACAGACTTGTGTTTAACTCACAATTTTTATGGCTGATCATGATCCCAAGACAATGGTATCATTTAGCAGGGAATATTAATCTGTGTAGGAATCCATGAAGATTACCACAGGATGTCAAAATATTACAATATTCTTAGATAGAGCTCTAAAACAGGGGCAGCACACAACAATGAATCTGAATATGGCAGTCGTCATCATCAATAATAAATTAATAAACCAACATGTTTAACTTTTTATTCGACCTAGGATATTTAGCTGCAATGAACAACTATTTAAATCCTTATAATATGCCAGGCTTTTTATATTTTGATGTTTCTTTTATGTTCATTTAAATTTTACTATTATATAATTTCAAGTGAAGATTATTTGGATGTGTTGAAATGGCTTAATAAAGAAGAAATACAAATACTAAAACACCTAGGCTGTTATACAGTATATACAGTGTTTCCATGCAGAAATTATGAAGGATTTTAAAAGTAGAAATGTCACAAATGTTACTGTATCTGATACCCTTCTATAAGTATAGTAGTCAAATAAGCTGACTCATTTACGCTGTCAACAGTATAAGCGTTCCTCACGACAGCCTTACATTTTCTAAGTTATACTACTGCAATATAAAAGGGACATGAAATATAATAGTTTTCTTTCATTATTCAGATACGGCATGGGATTTTAATAAACTTTGTAATTTACTTCTATTATCAAATCTGTTTCGGTCTCTTGGAATCTTTTGCTGAAAAGCACAGACGCAAGCTCAGTAGTGTGTGAGTGTCTGGAACACTATATGGAAGCAGTTTTGCATGAACTTTATCCTTTTGCCAGAGCACTAGATGCCAGTACTATTTCCTTTGATGTACTGCTCCAGAAACCTACCTAGCTATCTCTTCCACACAGAATATTGTGGGAATGAATCAACTTTGATAATAGAATTCAACTGGAAGCTTTTTTAAAAATGGTATGCTCTGTCTGAATCACAAAATGTTGTGTTTTATATCTTCTTTACTTTGACGTTGCTCATATTTGGAAATAATGTAGAATTCATTTAAGCTATCATAATATTAGTTCAAAAGACAAGAAAAATATTTTACCTTTCTCTCTAGCTCGATTGAAAACTTTTACATCCTTTAGATTAATGCCAAGACCCGTCCTCATGGTAACAGCATCCGTAGCATCATTTTTGTGACCCCTTCTGATAGAACCATTGGAATGGGCTCTGTAAATGAGTTAAAGATCTCTCACCAACACTCCTCATATAATTAAAATCACACAAGTCATTAGAATGCAACAGTCAGCTAGCTTAACAGAAGGCATGGAATCCTATTTGTATCTGTGACATTGATATGGTTTAGCTTTGAATATCAAAAGTGCCTTTTTTAATGGAAATTACATGGCTTTGTGAGATGTTTATTGTGACCTTGCTAAGAAATGGCTAATCTTACAAAGGTGAAGCAGTTGATGCTGAAATAACATTTTGAGACTCAAATACTTATGGAAAAATAAATTACCTGTCAGACCAGTAGATGTAAGCCCCAAAGACTACAACTGAAAACAAATCCACATTGCTCCCTGACAGCACAATCTCTCGATTCCGTCCACTCTCAAGGTCGATCCTTTCTATCTTATCTGTTCGTGCATCACACCAGTACAATTTATTTTCCTAAAGATCAATTTCAAAATAAACATCAGTAAACTTTTTTTTTTCAATGAGAACATAATATTAAGTCATTGAGAAACAGAAGCTTTTTATTGTTACATAATATAATATTTATTGTTTTTTAACTATGCAATTTAAAATACAAAAACTGACCTCATAGTCCACAGAGATCCCATTTGGCCAAGCTATTCCGGTGTTCACAAGCATAATTTTTTCTGACCCATCTAAACGCGACCTGCTTATGCAAGGAGTCTGACCCCACTCAGTCCAGAATAGATATCTAAAAAAATATCATAAATAAGCAGAGAAATATTAAGATCAATATATTTGTTATGCGTTTGGTGCCTACATAAATAGCTAGAGTGTTTTACATATTGTATTTATGAAGTAATATTAACGTTTTATGATTTCATTTTTAGTTACTGAGCATTTTTATTCATTAGTCACCAGTTCTTCTTAGGCACTGTCAATGGGACAGTAAAAGAGGATACCTGTATGTATTCAGAGATTAAAATAATCATATTGAATGTGTTTTGATTTCATATAAAAATATTGGTAATCCATGTGTTGACTAATTTTTATGTGCTATATATTGTATTAAAAACTCAGAATTCTAAAAATGACAAGATTTATTAATATATTTATTTGTGCTAGATACACTGACAAATTTCATAGAAAAAAAACCCATATATGATTAACTCACTATATTGTTCTTTTGATTTAAATGGAATAGATAATACAAAATTACTGGTGGATAATTGCATAAATTACAATATCATTATTGTACATTCTTTAAAGGTTATTATAACAGTAAATATGTTTCAATACATATAACATGCCATCTCTTAATATTACTTAATGTTACAAATTCCCTAAAGAATATTAAAATCAGAGACTTTTTTTTTTTTTTCAAATATTGAATTAATTTAGTTATTATTGGAACTCAAATACGTTTTAACTCCCTGCTAAACTCTTTCATTCTTTATGACTCCTGTTGAAGATAACTGTGTTGCCAAATCACAGTGAGCCAAGAGTGAGTGTTAATATATACATTTCTGTTATATAGTATACATTGATCCGAGTGCTAAAATGATGACATTTGTGAGTTTAGTTTTGTGATAAAAACTTTCATGTTTTCTGTAGTACTACTAATGTTCTGCTCTAGTTTCCTTCTATCATTAACTGAAGAGGAGCAAGGATTGCCTTACCAGACTGACGTGTTGTTGATAAGCCCCATTTAGCATTATATAATGAAGACATATTTTTACTGTATTATATCAACTTATGTCTATGCCTCATTGGACTATTTTACTTTTAACCCCTTCAGTGAGAAGAAAACAGTGTCACTCTCTACTTTCCTTTCATTGTGTTTTATGCAGTATATGACATTATTTTGTCCTCTGACACAGCTGAAAGCAGCTGCTATTTCTCATCCTATAGAGGAAGAATTGTGAGGCAAGTATCATGGTTCTAGTATGTAGAATAGTAATGTAAAAATGGGAATCACCTAAAAAAAATTACTTTTTCCCTAGGGTAAAGGTGATCTCCATAAGAAACATATGATCACATGCTCCACTAAGTACAAGGGTATTTTTTGTTTTTTATCTCTGCTTCATTTAGAGGAGAATGAAAATGGTCATTCTGTCTTTTGACTTAAGGTCACATTCCCTCAAATTTGTTGTTGATGACAATTGAACTATACTAGCAAATCCTACAAATGTCAATGACAGACACAAGACCTCTCATTTAAACGAGGAGTCTCCTCTCCCTCTATTTAATGTATTTACTGCATAGAGGGAACGTGGTTCAAAAAAATCCCTATCCACTAGTGATAGCTTTAATGGCACAAACAAACTACTATTTGTATGTAATGAGAAATATCATCATGAGCGAATAATGTCCTTTTAATAAGAATGACCTGTTCCTGTTGCAATCACTTCTTTTTTATTTAACATTTAGAGTGTTCTTGACTATGAAAAGAACTCTTGCATTATAATCCAAGGACTAAAACTGAATTAGCATTTTTTGTGTGGATTAGGAGAGATCTGTGTTTTAAGTGAGGGGTTACAGGCCCAGGTGGCTAAAAGGGGATCACTATGACACAGAGGTGACCTGGTAGGGGTATAGATATATGGAAAAACACCAAAGGTGAAGGGATATAAGACCCTTGTTTAAAATAGGTAGTTCTCCCCTTTCAAATGACCCTGTGTCTGTCCATCCAATATGGGATTGTCATTGTGATGAACAAATGCCTCAATGCATCTATCTTATTTTATGGGTCTGCAACACTAAATTAGCTATTATCATCCCCTTCACCATAAAAATATATTAGAAGACAAGTTAACTGAGAGAGGAGTATCTTGTGATTAAGATAAGTTTTTTTTTTATGTCATTATAGCTGTCAAGTGATAATACTAAAAATAACAGAAACAACAGCTATATTCATTTCATATTGTTTTGGTTGCTAAGCCTTAAAGATACTTCATATGGTCAAATACAATTTTGCACTAATCATGTCTAACTCAAGAGTGGCTAAGCACTCTAGCTCCTGAGTAGACTGTAAATATGAGAACTATTCTCTAATCTCTGAGTGCCCTACCCATTTTTATTTTTAAAAAGTTGTCCAAAGTCAGTCAAACTCATCTGCATATTGGTTAAAAGTTGACCTATAAAAAAAAAAATTAAACTCGCTTTGACGGACTTGAAAAACAAGAAGTTTGACATTTTTTAATCCATCCTGTCTAAACAATTTTTAAGCTATTGGCATACATTTGCGCAATGCTAAAACGCTGTAATGACACAATTCATGTTTTCCTACATGTCCACTTTAATTGTATATTCCTGCATATTCAATAAGAAAGTATGTGGACTACTATGCATGCAAATGGCAGAAAGTTTTCAAGCAGCACTTGAGGAAAAAAAAAAGCAGTATTTTAAGGCAGCACTTGAAAAATAATTTTCTATAATTGGACCAAGCATAAAATCACATATTACGCAAATACAGTAAAAGTGCTTTTTTCAGCACTGCTTTCTGCCTCCATTTCCTTCATTGATTGCAATGGTGCTCACTTACTTTGTGAACGGCTGCCTAAAGTGACAAATATTGCAAGCACATATTTTTCCTGCAACATTTCAGCCAGGGCTGTTTAAGTTCAAATACCGTCTTGAAATTTCAAACGTACTTTACCGCAATTTGGCAATTTCACATCATTTTAAATAAGGGTCTTATTTTTGCACTTTTAACATTTAAAAACTGTTAATGTTTGATCTGTTTTAACCTGAAATAATATTTTGTGTCTTAGAATTAATTATATATAAGAGTGCTTGTTACAGTTTTTATTTTACTTTCACGTGGAGTTGATATAAAATTGCTCCTTGGACTTGGCTACTAAGATAAGACACTGCTCAGCTGCATTGGAAAAAGCTGAGTAAAATAATCAGAGATAATTCCTCAGAGGAAATTGAAAAGTGCAGGAAATGAACAAAAATATGAAGAGCCTCAAAGAAGCAAAAAAAAAAATAAAAAATAGAAGCAAATAAAGGAACTCTTCCATTGTCAGCATTTGTACATGGGATTTGAGTCATTAAACTCTTAAAGTGGAGCTTGAGGAAGTTAATATGGCATTCAGCATTACAGTGTAATTTCCACAATGATTGCAAATTTAATTGTAAGCTTCTACAGAGTCTAAAGATGTATTGATGTAAAATTGTTTTTGATGTTACCCTTAAAAATGTCTGCTATTATGATTTTTTGTGTCTGAAAAGACCTTTTTAAATCAGCCTTGCTTCTAAACATAATTATTTTCACCTTCCTACTATTCTAACAAAACCATTTTCTTGATATTTTTAGTGTTGCAGTTACAGAGTTCTATATAATACCATATTTTGTATTAACTGAATTCATAAATTAACATTAAAATTAATTAGGTGACTCAAGTGACATGTACTGTAGTTTTATATAGATTGTCAAACACACACACATATACACACACAGTATATATTTAAAATATCTTTAAACAAGAACAATGATATGTGATAATCATGGCAATTTATTTTCTAACAATCTGGTATTCAAATAATTAATTTTTAAAGCCTGAAAGTATTATTTTAATGAACATTTTTTGAAACATCAGCCCATGATATAGATGGAGGGAGGGAGAGATGGAGGCATGGATGTATAGATGATAAGTAAATAGACAAACATACAGATAGATAGATAGATAGATAGATAGATTATAGATATATGTTCTCAAATTCACATAAACAGGTCAGAATTTGACCCAAATTTTTATTTTGGTAAGCGATTCAAGACATTGGGGCCTATTTATTAAAGGTCTTGCGGACCTGATCCGACAGTGCGGATCAGGTCCGCAAGACCTTGCTGAATTCGGAGAGCAATACGCTCTCCGAATTTAACATTTAACAAGAGCTGCTTGTGCAACTCCGCCCCCTGCTGACTCGCAGCCAATCGAATGCCAGCAAGGAGGTGTCAATCAACCCGATCATACTCGATCGGGTTGATTTCCGGCGATTCCTGTCCGCTTCATCAGAACAGGCGGACAGGGTTATGGAGCAGCGGTCTTTAGATCGTTGCTTCATAACTGAGGTTTCTGGCGAGTCTGAAGACTCGCCAGAAACACGGGCCCACAAGCTCCATTGGGAGCTTGATAAATGGGCCCCAATGAACTAACTAGGGTCAGTAATACAAAAATGATCTAAAAAAATAAAACATGTAGATCTAGATTACAAGTGGAGCAAAATTTTAACATGAACAGAATTATGTTGCACTTGATCTCGCACAATCAGTAACTGTCCATCAAGTATCATAAGTTATTGGTTAAAGTGTTAAACCAAAGCATTTAAATGCACCTGAAACATATATAGCTAGCCCTATATTTTTGATGCATGTTGCCAAATTGTAGTAGCAAGCTCAATGCACTCCTATTGCATGCAGTCCGATAAGTTATGCACTAGTGGTCAATCTGTTCTTATTTAAAACTTTTAAGAACTTGGCATTCATTTTATTGCTTGCTGTTTTGCATTCAAATACACCTTAAAATGCTACAGAAATAAATAAGAAACTCAACCACTTCAACTGAATTTTGTGCGCTCTGTCAGCTTTGCATATTCACACTATTTAACATAAATATATTTAGTGCCATCCTTTATTAAAATATATTACCTATGTCAAATTATGAATACAAACTATCTGACATAAGTAGTGTAGTGAAAACCATGCTGCTATAGATGCAAAAATATTAACCATCCACTAGGAATAGTAATGCAAAAATGCTAGCAGTATTTTGTGCTGTTTGTTTTAAAGTGACAGTAAAGTTTAAGTTAAACACTCATTATTCAGATAGATAAATTTTAAACAACTGACTTTTACTATCAAATTTGCTTTGTTTTATTAGTTGCCTTTGTTAAAGAGGAACATTAGGTAGGCTTATAAGAACTTAAAAGCCTGCACATGTCTTTAGCATTCTATGGCATTAGAGATTTAACTATGTATAAGATTGCTATAATGAATGATCAAAGATGGCTTAAGACAAATGCACACTCCTGAGCACACCTAGCATTACCCTTTAACAAAGGATCCCAAGAATACTATGCAAAATCAATAAAACAAGTAAATAGAGGTTGCTTAAAATGTAATATTCTATCCCTTCAATTTAAGTTTAATTTCTACTTCACTGCCCCTTTAATACTCAATTAAACTTGCACTTGTAATCAAGGCCTAACTGTTTGCATGTGGACAAAACTATCTGTTTTTTGGTACTCTAGTCTTAAATGCCAGCAGCTTTAATGTTGTCGGAAGCTATGTATTAAAAGATAAAAATTATATTTAATGTACTGACTGCTGCTTTACATAGTCTGTAGGTTAATCAGCAAGATTGGTAAATACAACCGATGCTGTTGGGTTGTTGAAGTTGCTTTTCAACAAATGCATATCAGGAAGTACTTGATTTTATAACCCCTTTTTTTATAAACTTTTATTTTTCCTTTATTTACCAGAAGCTTGAGGGGTTATTTTTATTTTCTGTTACAAGACAGTGTTTGATGTTTGAAGTTATCATTAAGTTTGAGGGTAGAACTTCAGATGACATTCATTATGACTTCTACATTAGAGAAGGGAGAATACATGGCCCATAGGACACCTTTACTTTTGTTAGACAATTTATGTTGCTTAAAAACCCAACCATTTATTAAAAGAGAATCAAATACAAACGCAGACTGTTGTATCTCTTGGGAAGACGATGAATTCTCAATTCCCAAGGGATCACATTTCACGTTTGAAGAATATACTGATGTACAAATAAAATAAATAAAACAGCTACTAATTATTTTCGTTCACAACCTGCAAAAATCACCTTGAAAATTAATTTTGAAACTTTTACTACTACATGTAATGATTTGCCACTGTGTTTCACTTAATTGTAAGCACATTATCAACCACATTACTTGATGAAATCAACTTTATACTTAGATTATTGCATAAAATAAATAGAAACTAACATGGCCTTCAATTAAATGATTTACTAATTTTAATTGCTTGTAGAAAACATTGCTTTTAAATTAAAAATAGAAAATAAAAAATGTACACAAGGCTTCAATATAATTCCTTTAGAGAGGTTATAATTAGGTTCTGAAGACATGTTTCTGGGTAAGGGGCAAAACAATAATTAAATATATAATTTGACAATAATATTTTTAAAAGAGTAAAATTCCAGGGAGATATTTTTCAATTTTTCTCCTCTTAACCCATGCCTGTGTTAACCTGTATTGTACAGGAATCTCACAAATCCAGAACTTTATTGGCCCTGCTTTACTGCATGAAAAAGTAATATTTCCCACTTTATTAATCACTTTCTTTTACTTTATTTTTTCTGGAACAAATTATTTGGATTATTATAAATATTATTGATAATATGGGTACAAAGATAAAGGTACAGTACAATACAATATAAAAGACACCTGACAAAGTTTAACAAACAAATACAGGGGGATTTGAGGGCCCTGTTTCCGTGGGAACTTACAATCTAGATGGGTATGAGGGTGAGAAACAGGAGGTGGGGACTGCAAAGGTGGGAATTATGTTAGTATGAAGTTAGATAAGGGCAGCTATTTGACAAGTGAAATTAATTTTTTACTGACTTGGAGAAAGGCATCCCTGAACAAAAAGGTCTTTAGGGAGCATTTAAAGGAGGAAAGGTTAGGGGAAAGTCTGACAGCTCGATGGAAGTGCATTACAGATGGTTGGTGCCGCACAAGAGAAGTCCTGTAGTCTAGCATGGGAGGAGGTGATGGTAGAAGATGCAAGCAGGTCATTGTTGGATCTTAGGGGGTGGGCTGGAGTTTATTTGTTGATGAGTGAGGAAAGGTAGGGGGGGCTGCATTGGTAAGGACTTTGTAGGTCAGGGTGACAATTTTGAATTTAATTCTGCTGTGAATAGGGAGACAGTGAAGGGACTCGCAGAGAGGTGCAGCAGATACAGAGCATCGGGAGAGGTGGATTAGCCTAGCAGAAGCATTAATGGATGGATTGAAGAGGGAGAGGCAGGAGAGAGGAAGGCCAGTTAGTAGGTTATTACAGTATTCAAGTCTGGAAATTACCAGGGAGTGGATTAGCTGTTTAGTAGTTCTAAAAAGAAATCTAAAAAGAAATTATATTTCATAGCACTGTAAATAAATAATTATATGATATTCTGTAATTATTATTGTAGGTTTCCTCAATTTTAATAGCAATTCAATTTTAATAGCAATTCATTAGGCAAAATGTGTGCACCTAGCTACTTGGCTTCCTAAATGGACTGCAATACAGTGATATATCAAACCTGGAAACCAAGAGGCTTAAGCTATTTCCACTGTTTTGCAGCTGCTTTATGATAGTGTATGTTTTACATAGAAAAGATATGTGATGCATTATTAAAATATGATGCATGACATGATATTAAAATACAAATGAGATATGTTACCCTTTTTCCGGGTGCACTGCAATTGCCCTGGGCTGGTCGATATCACGTGATATTACAACATATCTGAATGAGCCGTTCAATCTTGCTACTTCAATTAAATTGAAACCATGATCTGCCCAGTAAATGTTTCCTATATAAAACAGCAAAAAGTTATTAATTATGTTACTCACTCCCCCCCCCCACTCCCCTACACAAATACAGTTTGACAATAGTGATATGTCTTCGGGCACAGTTTATCAAATCTTCAACTGGTTAAGAATCCACAATATAAATCCATCTATCCACAATACCTTGCCATGAGTGATTAGCCAAAAGAAAATATACATAGCTTCCAAACATCAGAACCCCTTTACTATAAGTGCCCTAGTTTGAAAAAAAGTAACATTTGGGATAATCTACAACACCACCCATGAATAATTGCTTGACTCTGCCTGTGAAATGCCCAATCCAACCCATGACAAAAACTGATTTTAGTGAAGTACATTTCTAAAATTTATTCATCGGCTATATGTACTCCTTTTATTTAAACAGTACCCCTGTTCAATGTACCCCTTTTATTTAAGCAGACCACACTATTTCTTAGAATAAAACTGTCACTAAAATATATGTATATAAATATACACATAAAGATGCTACCAGCAATCCAGTCAATAGCTATTCCTTCCACTCTTCCAAGACCATTTGTTATAATGTCTTCTTTCCATGTCTGATCTCTTCTAGAGCGACTTATTCTGTTGAATCCCATATCAGTCCAGTAGATGGTATCATTTCCTGTAAATGTAAATACAGAATTTTTTTACCTGTTACTGATTTTTGCAACTCGTGTTATAAGCTAATATCCATTCAGTCCATTTAGTATGACAGTTTATTGGGATTTAAAAAACAAAATACATAATATTTATGGCCAAAGAAATCTAGTACAATACACTACTAATGAATTACAACCACCTTTAATTTACAGATGACATATTTTACTATCACATAAAATAAGATTAATAAGATTACCCTCTCCAACACCTTGAGTTGGCAGAAATAAATCACTCTGAACATGTTTGTTTAGGGTGATTGACAGGCCTGGGCAATGCTCCACAAGCAAGTGCTTGTTCAATAGCATATACAAGCAGTGGATGTAGAGTGTTCGTTCATACCAAGTTGTAAACCGTGTCCATCTGTAGCTTTGTACATGGGATCCTATTGTGTTGTCATTTATTATTTTAATGCCTTTGTTGTGCATTTTACTATGCTATGTAATGCTGAACATGATTAATCTACAATTGCATACATTCATAATGTCATGTGTGATGTCATTAGTGAGCAAATGAAGAGTTAATGGGGGTAGATGTGGCACTATGCTAGTAGTATGGGGCCAAATAAACTGGTACAGTGACCAGGTGCTATTCCTCTAAAGGAAATGCTATATAGTCAGGATCTCAAACCCTGAGGAATGACACAGAAGAGTTTGCGAGTGCACAATCAGCTCCCTTAGGATATATTACATTTAAAACTTAATCTTTAATTGAATTAAACACCATAGTAAATGGTGGATACCTCGGTTTTAAGAACCTACACCTAATTAAACACCAAACAACACACTGGGAAACCTGTACTAGTAAGCTCTAAAAAAAGGAGAGAGGTAGCTTACAGCAATACCCTTGGTATTCCTGGCCGATAGCTGGTTAAGTAGGCATCAGTTTTGGGTATGCCAGACAGGTTTCACAAGGATGAAAAAGAAAAAAAAAAAGGAAAAAGAAAAAGAACTGCTACGCGCTTCAGCCCGTATACAGGCCTTTGTGAAGCATGTATGTTCAAAAGAACAAAAAAGAAAATTCTTTTGAACATACATGCTTGACAACTGATGCCGACGTAACCAGCTATCGGCTAGGAATACCGGGGGTATTGCTGTAAGCTACCCCTCTCCTTTTTTTGGAGCTTACCAGTACAGGTGTAACGGTACTGTAGCTTTAAGCAGATTACCACCCCTTTTTCACATTCCAAAGTCTACTTAACATCCGTTTTACCTGCAATCTGTGCTTGAATATTTTGTTGTAGCTAGTATCTAGGTTTAACTCCTCTCCAAGCATAACTTCAGTGTTTTCAAAACTATCCCAGATTTATTCAATCCACATTGCTAACATTACTAACCTGTATCTTATCCTAGCATTCATACTGGATTTTTTGTCTGTTCTAAGCAGTCTCATCCTCTCCTGCTTAGCCTGTCAGCCTCATTAGCTCTGAGCTGAATTCACCTCTGTCATTACTGGAGCACAGTCTGCAGCTACACAATTACCTGAGAAACTTCTAAACATCAGAACCTGTGGAAACCGCAAGTATAACAGTATTTACCTCAAAGTTGCTACACTGAATACCTGCTTTGTGCAACCTTAATAACATTTATCGGCGACTGTGTGTAATTTGTCAGCATCTTAAATCTAACCTCTATGAACGGATATTGAAGGTAATCTGAGTTACTGGGAACTGCACTAAATGTACAATTGTTCCATAAGTGCCATCTAATAACCAATAGATTGTATATCTTACTCAGTCCTGAGCATTCCTTTAGCTGATTGTGCACTCGCAAACTCTTATGTGCCATTCCTCAGGGTTTGACGTCCTGACTATATAGCATTAGTGAGCAGATGTAAGTTCACAATTTACTGACTTTCAAACTTTGAACAAGAACTTAAACTCTGGTTTTAGTACACATTTTTATCATTGAATTTTATTTTTTTACAGACATATGACCAATTCTGTTTAGTATAATCCATAGATTGTGATGGCAGATAACCATAGGAACAAGTCTGCCCATATTTCTTATAAAGTGTAAGCTTCATTAGTTTGTGGGTTACTCTTATGAATATCCAGGGCATTTTTAAAGTCACAGCATTTGTCTTTAACACCTCTAATGGATGTTTATTCAAGTAATCAACTTCCCGTTCTAATATCCCCAACATTCTAGTGCTATTAGAATTATGAACTTTAATTTTATGAAAGTTAAGAAGCAGCAGCCTTAGAGGTGGGAATTCTCTATGCTGATTAATTTAATCTGTCTTTTTAAAAAAAAAAAAAAAAAAATATTGAACCTGCATTCGATTTATATGATTGATTCTCCAAATTAGAATGCTGTTTTCTGGTTGCGGAGTTTGCATGAACTGTGCTATTCATATTTGAGTAAATACCTAGTGCTGTCCATGGTGCTTAAAAATAAATAACAAATCTTTTGAAATTGTGCCTTCATTTTTGATTTGTAATTCATATTCTTGATAAATAAATAAACTGATTTCAGTGAACTTTTGAGCAAGGCATGAAACTAATCTAGTGTTGACTAAATTATCTAATTATGTCAAAGCTTTTCTATAGGCACACTAGCATATATTTATATACTGCATAAATGTGTTCATGTGCCTAGCGCTCCCAATCTATTTTGTGAATGTTTTGTTGGCTCTTTAATGGTTATTGCATACTACAATCAACAACCTGTTATACAGCACAGATAGTTCCCAGACTCTCTTAACATTGCTCAGACTGCATAGAATAAGACAGTAGACTGGCATATGATGACAACATTAAGCACCAGCAATCTCTCTCTCTCAAATAATTTTTATGATTTTGGATTTAAACCAGGCGTTTGTACTCTAGCCACAAAATGGCTCAAAACATATATCAGAAAAACAATTTCAGTGTAAGAAACTACTTAGTGCATCAAACTGATTAGTAAAATCTAAGCACAATACTGAAGCAGGTATGCTGAATTAAAAATAATTATTACAGGATTATGTTTAATATGTTTTTGTTTAATAAACATGTTTAATTTTTTTGTCCGACAGCATATGGGAGAAGCATAGAAATAGAAGGATTATCTTGCCAGCCCAAAGTGTTGGTTAATAATCAAGATACCTTTATGCACATAATAATTAGGAATAAGCAAATGTCTAAAACTGGCATGTGGATGACAGAATGAAAATTCAAATGCCAGTTTCACTATTTTGAATGTTCTAGTTAAATTGATTGGTTAAATCATGGTTTCAAGTGTAACATGATAAAAGAACAAAAAAATACTGGAAAATATTGTCATAATTCTGAATGTTGAATATGATATGCCTCTGTTGAATTTAAAGTGAGTTAATACGAATCAACATTGATATGCTGCAAGTGATCTATTCACAAATTGCAAACTTTTTTTTAAAATTTGGTTGGAAAAAAGTAATCCGGTCAAATTATTTGAAGAAACTTGACATGACCAACTTTAATCAAATAAGAAATTGGCTGTGTTTGATCTTCTAGGAGATCATTAAACTTCAATCTGATTGACTGGAATTGTGTTTCTTGTTTTAAATCAAATTTACAAAAACTTTAAACAATGCAAAGTTGATAAAAACTGACTTCAAAACAGTACAACGTTGGTTAAACCTCCATGATTATATATTTAGATAGAACATACAATTTTAAACAACTTCCATTTTACTTCTATTATAAAATTGGCTTCTGTTGTTTGGTACCCTTTTTCGAAAGAGCAGCAATGAACTACTGGGATCTAGCGGGACATGACCTTGTTTCCATTGAAGTGGTATTTTATCACCAGCTTCCAAACTTTACCACCTCAATGTAAACTAGGCCCATACTGGATGAACCAATGACAAGAGGACTATTTGTGCAGCCACTAATCAGAATCTAGCTCCTAGTAAGTAGTACACTGCTGCTTATGAGCCTTCCCAAGTGTGCTTTTCAATAAAGAATATCAAAAGAACAAATACAATTAGATAATAGAAGTAAATAGATAGGTTGTTTAAAATTGCATGCTCTTTCTGAATCATGAAAGTTTAATTTTAACTGTACTATACCTTTAAGCGCTAAGTATCTAACAACTCATTCAATATTTGAATACTATTCCTAGTAAGCAGAATACAGTGGAGCAATTTTGGGGGAAAAAATATGGTTGGGCAAAACATTTGGCTAAATTACAAGTGGGGTGGTATTGCTAGTGCGCAAGATAACCAGTTTCGCTTGACCGCGTTACCATTATTGCATCACTTTGCTATTACAAGTCCAGTTCTCTAGTTAGCATGGCTGACTTTGCTCAAGTGCAGCCTATAATTTCAATGGATATCACAAACACGCTAAATTGTGCTGGCATTAAAAATGTAGAGTTATAGGTTGCGCTGTAGCTGAAACTGCGCTGAAATATTTAGAGCACCTTGAGAGTAAAGTGCAAGGTAAAAAAAAGTTGCACAACACACATGTAAAACATATTAAAATAAGGTATTACACATATTTATTCACGTTTAAAATATAAACATATTTTAATATTGAGAAATATTAAATGCTATAATAGTAATAAAATGATATATGAGATATGGCAAAATGAATGACTGGAAACTGCTTCTATTTTTATATATATAATGATTTTAAAAATGCAAAAAAAAGTTAAAAGGGCTCAAAGATATGAGGTCTCAAGTGTTGGGAAAAAAAAAGACAGGCAAAGGGATTTAACATAGAGATGCATACATACACATGTCTAATATGTATGTATGTATGTATGTATGTATATATATAAATATATATATATATATATATATATATATACTTGTTCATATGTGTGTACACGTGTTTATATATTTATTAGTGTATATATGTATTTACAGATATATAAAGGAGTCTATTTATTAAATGCTTCGGCCCGTTGTGGCTGCAGGGTCTCACAAGAGAACCTACAGTCCGTATTCTTCCCTAACCTTTCACCACCTGGCGAATTCCAATCTCCCCGGTCTCGTCTGACTGGGGAGATTGACAGCTCCTCCAGGGGCGGGATTGCACATGAGTTTAAAAAAGCACTTGTGTGCAATGCTGAATTCTGGCAGCGGAATTCAGCCCACTAGAGGCGAGCTGCGGCGGACAGGGGTGGGTATATGTGCCCGTGTCCACTGCTGCTTGATAAATCGACCCCATAGACATATAAACACATAAATACATATGTATACATATATATTTAAAGGGCCATGATACCCACATTTTTTATTTCATGATTTAGAAAGAGAATGCATTTTTAAACATCTTTCTAATTTACTTCTATTATCTAATTTGTTTTATTCTCTTGATATTCATTGCTGAAAAGCATATCTAGATATGCTCAGTAGCTGCTGATTGGTTGCTGCACATAGAAGTCTCATGTGATTGGCTCACCCATGTGCATTGCTTTTTCTTCAAATAAGGATATCTAAAAAATGAAACAAAATAAATAATAGAAGTAAATTGTACTGTTGTTTAAATTTGTATGTTCTATCTGAATCATGAAAGAAAGATTTTGGGTTTAGTGGCCCTTTAAGTCCATTGGAGCCCTTTGCAGTTAAGTAGATGAAACCATGTAAAAGCAAATTTATGCAATATTAATTATTAATAAAGTGTTATACTGTGTATTTACTGTAAACATTTAATATACCAATGTTCTGCATATTTTTTTCTAAGTATTTTTAATAGATATTTATTTATATATATATATATATATATATATATATATATATGTATATATATATATATATATATATATATATATATATGTGTATATATATGTATATATCTAAACCGATATATTATATATATATATATATATATATATATATATACATACATAAAGTATAGATATATATGTATAGATATATATTGTACCAAAAAAAATCAGATTTTTTTTTTAAATATGTATTTATGAATAAATAGAATGTATTCTGCTATGTGAAGAACATTAGAATATCAAATAATAATATTTTCATGTTTGGTCAGCGTACTTGAGAAAATGTGATCGGGTTTGTGTGCGAGTAGCGTGTTTTTTTAAAATTGATTTCGGTCCAATGGCTTCTATTGGGGAATATGTTTATACAGTCACAATAGTCTAACTTCGGGTTAGCACAAGAGCAAAATCTTTTTACTTTTAACTTGTAATATGAGCACTACCCAACATGTGTAAAAAAGCTTACTTCTAGCGGAGTTAGTAAGCGAGGGGGAGAGATAAATATCTCCCCACTTTTAATATGGCACTTACTGTATATACATATATATATATAAACTTTTGAGCCCTTCCCAATCAAATACCTTGAAACATGCAATATATTTTTTATTTTCATGTTTAATGTGTTTTGAATAGAAATATTCTTCACTTAGATAAAAATGTCCTTTTTATTTTAAATTATATATATATATATATATATATATATATATATATATATATATATATACATACACACACATTTTACTTTCAAGTTGTAATATGCACAATAACCAGGCTGTAGTAAAAGTTTACTTTGAGGGCAGTTATTGCCAGAGCTAGAAATGTAGTAAGTGCACCCCTTGTAATCTGGCCCTGTTTTAGATGTGAAGCATATAATATGCAGACATAAGATTATTGCACATTTAAAATAAGTGTCAATTAAACTTGTTTTTTGCTATGTCTTTAATAGTAATTTGCCTGATAATAAAAATGTTCTCCTTGAACACATGCAGCATATGAATCCACTGTTATCCCTGACATTTTTGATATCAATATTCAAATTGTATTTGTTATTTTTGCACAATTACCATATTCTTATGAAATAAATATTAATTGAAACAAATGGCATTTAAGTGTCTTATTATAAATTAATTATGCAGTGAAATATTTACAATAACACAAAGCATGTGTGCTCTAAGAGATTTTCCAGGAATTAATGCAGAAACATCATGAAGTGCAATTAATTAGACAGACAATTTTTCCTGTTGACACAGTCATTATCACACTGCAGATCTAGGTCACAATCACCACATCCATCCTAAAAACAGATGATCTCATTGAATGTGTAAAGTATACACATTACCTTGGAGGCACTCCCTTTTAACTAATGCTGTGCATTGTATATGCTTACAATACTAAAACATATGTATAATGGGCACTGGTGTGTGCTATGCAACAAAAATCAGTTATATATTTATATATTTTATACTTCCATATAGACATGATAGCAGGTTTTACTAGGAGTTTGCTACATAACTAGCAAATTCACTCATCATTTAATTGATGACAAAATAAATGATGTTGCTGTGTAGGGTTGCCACCTCAGCCATGTTTTCCTGCACACTTATGAGTTACACATGCTGCAGGGTGTGCAGGGAGGAACATGTATTGTGTTTCTGGACAGCACTATTCATATTCCTTCCTGCACACCCTGCAGCATGTGTAACTTATACGTATTCTGTATTTTAAGGGGCAGGTGGCAACCCTATTGCTGTGTCATATCTCATCAATTTTGTATTTCTCCATTATCTATGTAACTTTTTTTCTTCAAAGATGGAGCTATCCTGTAACAAATGTCCTTGTTTAACCCGTAACCATTTTTTGAATGAGAAGATCAAACCTTTTCTAAATGTGAATCACGTTTGTTAATTTTGTACGTTTGGGGTTATAAGGAGGTCAGGAACCTTTCCTCTTTATAGCAAAGGGAACAAAAAATAGACAGACTCTGCTCTAGTGGTAAGCAGGTATTTGAGATGTTATGAGGCCATTTAAAGGTTAAAGGGACATAAAACCCAAACATTTTCTTTCATGATTCAGATAGAACATACAATTTTAAACAACTTTCCAAATGTTATCCTTTGTTAAAAAGCAGGAATGTAGGCTCAGGAGTGGTGTGCACGTGTCTGCATTACCATATGGTAGCAGTTTTGCCAGAATGTTATACATTACCAAGAACACTAGATGGCAGCACTATTTCCTGTCATGTAGTGTTCCAGACATGTGCATGCTTTAACAAAGAATATAAGAAGAACAAAGCAAAATTGATTATATAAGTAAATTGAAAAGGTTTTTTTATTGTATTGTCTGTTTGAATCATGAAGTATTTTTTTTTTTGTTTCATGTCCCTTTAAGTCCCTTGCTGAAAATAAGAGAAGAACAGATGACAAATAAATATTACTTGCAGTGCAGTACAAAGTAGAATGTCCAAAATACAAATTACATCTATACAACAGATTCCCCCGAATCAATCCTTCTCTGTGAAACATTTCCTTTCATTTGCTTTAAATTCCTCCTATGCATTCTTTCCACACAAAATCTGCATTCATTCCATTCTGGGTCTGACTACTAGACAGGCTTGAGCTAATGGAACATGCAAATCAAAGCTGGAAATATATTTGTAACTGTGGCTGAATTGATCTGCACTTGATAAAGTCCAATAAAATGGAAGATTTGATCAAACTTAACAAATCTACTAGGAACAATGGTAGTGCAGAGCAATCCACAAACCCATCTGCAAATGTAATTCTTTGATAGGAGGCTTTATATCCACTAGTAAAAATTCTGACGGGTTGGGCAAGGGAAATAGATTAAAGAGCTGCATCATACCTTGGCCAGCAGCTTCTTTGTAGGTTTATTAAAGTTCGATAGAAAAGACAAGATTTTCAGAGAATTACCAGACTCAGTACATATGGTTTTAATTTAGATGGCTGTGCATTCAAAATTAATTTGTGACACCCTTCTATTACAATTGATAGTTATCAAATAAGTAAGGCATATAATCTATTCTTAGTAATAATTAAGTAGGCACTTGTAGGTAGGATTATGTATTGATTCTCACTTCTGCTGATATGATCTATGTTTCTGCTGATAAAATTATTTGTGAGTTATTGACCACATCAAGTGCTATATAAGTTAATAGCCTAGAGTACCACATAATATACCATATCACTTATATGTAACATAATGAAATTCATCCTAGATTTAAAACCATGTAATGATTTTATCTGTCATATTAAAGGATCACTAACTGATGGATTAAAAAAAACAACACTTTGACCGAGTTAATTGCAGCACAGCTATTTTTTTAACATTCTTAAAATGATACTCTTTCATGGCACCTATGTGCTTATGCCGGAATGACTGACATACATGTATAGCAGTGAGGAAATGTGTGTATGTGTGTGTAATAAGTATATATATATATATATATATATATATATATATATATATATATATATATATATAATGTGCTTATTTCTATTTCTACTTGTATAAAGTTATTGTATTTACAATTATATTTTTTTTTTTTACATATACCAGAATTATATTTATGGTGGGTTTTCAAGAGTGTGTGTATATATATATATATACATATATATATATATATATATATATATATATATATATATATATATATATATATATATATATATATATATATTATACTTACTAATGATCCCCTTTTTGTTTAAAATTTTTCATTATATAGTAAATCTTCCCTTTTTTGTTTCCTCTTACATCAATTTCATCCAGTTAAGTTAACACTCATTAGCCTAGTCCTCCTATTGTTTCTTAAAATCCTTTACTGAAAGATCAATAAAATTAGACCCTGGTCTTTTCCTGATTCTTAAACATCTGGGAATATTTTTTGTCTGCATACACTTCTGCAAACTAGAAATTTCCCATTTATATGTCTGTTCCTTTAATAATTTCTATTTATATTATTTAAAACACTTATTAATATTTCCCCTCTTCATTCTGTGTACTGGTTGATGTACCTGCAACAATACGTATAGAAAAAGTATTATCCATATCATACTCCCACTCCTTTTTATTGAAACCCATAATAAAAACCAACAAATCAGTGTCCTCTATTTGATAACACAAATTCTACCACTGTGCTTAAGGACAAAATAGAAAGATCTACCTAAGAGGTCACAAAACGAACATAAAAAAGTGTACTTAATTCCAGTACTAGCTACCATAATTCTGCAATGAGCCAAAGCTCCTCTGTGTAAACATAAAATACATAAACAGAGGAGTGTGGTGCACTGGGGTGATAATAGTACCAATTTAAAAGAAAAAGAATCGGATCACCCTATCTGGCAGCATGCAAAAAAAAAAAAATCTTCAAATATAAAACTCCAAAAAGTTATGTTCCAGAAACAATAAAGTTCATGCATTCTTTCCTTGATGTTTTTAGAATGTCCGATATCCATAGCTTTTTTTGATGTGTGTTATATTTAATATTTTTCCATTTTTTTAAATCATCTATGTATATTATTTTTGATAATTTTGTGTCCAATATTGATACACAAGTATTTTGAATGATTCCTGTGTATTATATAACCTTGCTGCCAGATAGGGTGATCTAATTATTTTTCAGTTTGTTTTATAAACATATATAAATATGTTTTTTTTCCCCGCTATGATGATTACAGAAGTAAAGACTTAAAGGGACAAAATACTCATATGCTAAATCACTTGAAACTGATGCAGTATAACTGTAAAAAGCTGACAGGAAAATATCACCTGAGCATCTCTATGTAAAAAAGGAAGATATTTTACCTCACAATCTCCTCAGCTCAGCAGAGTAAGTTCTGTGTAAAAAGTTATACTCAGCTGCTCCCAGCTGCAGGTAAAAAAATTTAAAAAAAATGAAGAAATGAACAGCAGCCAATCAGCATCAGCAGTGCTGAGGTCATGAACTCTTTTACTGTGATCTCATGAGTTTTGACTTAACTCTCATGAGATTTCATAGTAAGCTTCCTTTACCTGATTGGTGAAATAATATGATAGTGCACAATTCTCATCCCTTCTGCTGTCCTAGGACAGACACACTAAAATGCTGCTTAAAAATCCTTTACAATGGGAGGTGGCTACTGAGGAACTTTTGAGGTAAAATATCTTTCTTTTTTACATAGAGATGTTCAGGTGATATTTTCTAGACAGCTTTTTACAGCTATGCTGCATCACTTTCAAGTGTTTAAACATTTGGGTATTATGGCCCTTTAAAAAAAATCATTTTTTAGTCCATGTCTTAGAAATCTATTTGGAGCACAATTTATTTGTAATGCCTTCTTACAAGCTCTAACACAATGTATTTGTTTAAAAGACTCTTATGATTTAAAGTCTGTTAATATCTGGAGAGAAAAAAATGTCTCTTGAATGATTTAAAATGTTCAATCAGTTAAAGTGTGCTTAGAGGAATATGGCTACACCTTACTGACGAGGCCCAATGAAGGCCGAAACGATCGTCTGGGGTTGCTGTGTTCCTTGTTCAGAGAGTAATTGCCTGGTATTTCCGAGCTGGACTGACAGTAATAGGCAGGATCAGACTGATATACTACAGGATAGTTCTACTCTGTGAAAAGCATTACTGGGCTAAAAGAAGTTGCACCCAGGTAGTAAATCACCATAGAAGAGGCTAACAATGGTATTGAGCTGGCATGGAGCATCCTCTTCATACGGTCCCAGCCGTACACTGAAGGTTCCCTTTAAGGGACTTCATTCAAGATTCTGTCCCTTGAATTACGATTGGCTGATAGAATTATATCAGACAATAAGAATTAAAGGGTAAAAAAATCCTATTGACTGTTGCAAGCAGTCAATGGGATAGAGCTTGCATTCTATTGGCTGTTCCAATCAGCCAATAGAATGCAAGTTCAATCCTATTGGCTGATTTGATCAGCCAATAGGATTAAAGCTCAATTCAAGGGATGCCATCTTGGATGACGTCCCTTAAAGGGAACCTTCAGTGTACGGCTGGGACCGTATGAAGAGGATGCTCCGCGCCAGATGTCTTGAAGATGGAGCCGCTCCGCACCGGAAGGATGAAGATAGAAGATGCCACCTGGATGAAGACTCTGCATGCCTGGATGATGACTTCTTGCCGCTTGGATGAAGACTTCTCCTGGATTCGTTGAGGACTTTTTGCCACGTGAATGAGGACTTCGCCGGCTGGATGTCCGGTCTTCCAAAACTGTAAGTGGATCTTTGGGGGTTAGTGTTAGGTTTTATTAAGAGTTTATTAAGTGGGTTTTATTTTTAGCTTAGGGTTTGGGCAATGTAAAAGAGCTGAATGCCCTTTTAAGGGCAATGCCCATCCAA
The DNA here is from genome assembly GCF_027579735.1 of Bombina bombina. NCBI lineage: Eukaryota > Metazoa > Chordata > Amphibia > Anura > Bombinatoridae > Bombina > Bombina bombina. The sequence goes on from NC_069499.1 coordinate 376,297,887, forward strand.
ATGCCCTTTTCAGGGCAATGGGTAGCTTAGGTTTCTTAGATAGAATTTTATTTGGGGGGGAGTGGTTGTGTGGGTGGTGAGTTTTACTGTTGGGAGGGATGTTTGTATTTTTATTTGCCAGGTAAAAGAGATCATATCTTTGGGGCAATGCCCCGCAAAAGGTCCTCTTAAGAGCTATGGGCAGTTTAGTTTAAGCTAGGGTTTTTATTATTTTGGGGGGCTTTTTTATTTTGATAGGGCTATTAGATTAGGAGTAATTAGTTTAAATATTTGATCATTTCTTTTTTATTTTTTGTAATTTAGTTAATTGTATTTGATTCATGTAATTTATTTAATTGTAATGTAGTGTTAGGTGTTATTGTAACTTAGGTTAGGTTTTATTTTACAGGTAAATTTGTATTTATTTTAGCTAGGTAGCTATTAAATAGTTAATAACTATTTATTAACTATTCTATCTAGTTAAGATAAATACAAACTTGCCTGTAAAATAAAAATAAACCCTAAGCTAGCTACAATGTAACTATTAGTTGTATTGTAGCTAGCTTAGGGTTTATTTTACAGGTAAGTATTTAGTTTTAAATAGGAATAATTTAGGTATTAATTGTAATTTTTATTTGGAATTATTTTAATTATGCTAAAGTTAGTGGGTGTTAGAGTTAGGGTTACGTTAGGATTAGGGTTATACTTAGGGTTAGGTTTAGGGGTTAATAACTTTAGTATAGTGGCGGTTATGTTGGGGGCAGCAGATTAGGGGTTAATAAGTGTAGTTAAGTTGCAGCAATTTTGGGGGCAGCAGATTATGGATTAATAAAAGTAATGTAGGTTGCAGTGATTTTTGGGGCACCAGATTAGGGGTTAATAACAGTAATGTAGGTTGCAGAGATTTTGGGGCATCCGATTAGGGGTTAATAACAGTAATGTAGGCTGTGGCGATGTTGGGGCAGCAGATTAGGGGTGTTTAGGCTCTGGGTTTATGTTAGGTTTAAACATAAAAATACATTTCCCCATAGACATCAATGGGGCTGCGTTACGGAGCTTTACGTTCCGTGATTGCAGGTGTTAGGCTTTTTTTTTTAGCCGGCTCTCCCCATCGTTGCCTTTGGGGAAATCATGCACGAGCACGAAACAGCAGCTAAAGCAGCGCTGGTATTTGTGTGCGGTATGGAGCTCAATGCAGCCCGCAAACACCGGCTTTTTTAAAACTCGGAATACCAGTGCTATAGGGAGTGAAATACCGCTGAAAATGCTGCGGTCGTTAATTTCCCTATATCGCTCAAAACTCATAAATATGTTTTTTTTCCCCGCTATGGTGATTACAAAAGTAAAGACTTTAAGAAAACATTTTTGATCCATGTCTTAGAAATCTATTTGGAGCACAATTTATTTTTAATGCCTTCTTATAAGTATTTGTTTAAAACACTCTTATGATTTTCAGTCTGGTAATATCTGGAGAGAAAAAATGTCCCTTAAATGATTTAAAATGTTCAATCAGGTAAAGTGTGCTTAGAGGAATATGGCTACACCTCACTGGCGAGGCCCAATGAAGGCCAAAACGATCCTCTGGGGTTTTTGTGTTCCTTGTTAAGAGAGGAATTGCCGGGTATTTCAGCGCTGGACTGACCGTAATACGCAGGATCAGACTGATATACTACAGGGAAGTTCTACTCTGTGAAAAGCATTACTGGGCTAAAAGAAGTTGCACCCAGGTGGTAAATGATATACTACAGGAAAGTTCTACTCTGTGAAAAGCATTACTGGGCTGAAAGAAGTTGCACCCAGGTAGTAAATCACCATAGAACAGGCTAACAATGGTATTGAGCTGGTTGTTTGTTCCTGTGAGTGCACTTCTCTCTGTATGTATTTAGTCTCCCTATGGGAAAAGGGGCAACCATAAGTGGACTTAGAGGAATATGTGCTTAGAGGAATATGGCTACACCTCACTGACGAGGCCCAATGAAGGCTGAAACGATAGTCTGGGGTTGCTGTGTTCCTTGTTCAGAGAGGAATTGCCTGGTATTTCGGCGATGGACTGACAGTACTAGGCGGCATCAGACTGATATACTACAGGAAAGTTCTACTCTGTAAAAAGCATTACTGGGCTGAAAGAAGTTGCACCCAGGTGGTAAATCACCATAGAAGAGGCTAACAATGGTATTGAGCTGGTTGTTCGTTCCTGTGAGTGCACTTCTCTCTGTATGTAGTTATAGTTAAAGGGATAGAAAATTAAACTTGTATGATTCAGATAGAACATGTTATTTTAAGACACCTTTAAATGCAGATCTATTTTTAAAAGTATTTTGTTCTCTTGGTATCCCTTGTTGAAAAAGAAAATGCACATATCCTACACTAGTGGGAGCTAGCTGCTGTTTGGTGTCTGCCAAGCTTTGTTTCTTGTGATTAGCTAACTAGATGTGTTAAGCTAGCAGCCAATGTAACTTCAGCAAAGAATAGCAAGAGAATTAAGCAAATTTAATAATAGTAGTAAATTGGAAAGTTGAACAAAATTGTATGGTCTATCCATGTCATGAAAGAAAATTTTGGGGTTTCCTGTCTCTTTAATGCTCACTGAAAATCTATAACTAAATTTCAAAACTTGAACATCACACAGAGACTAAGGACTAGTTATTCAATGATTCAGCATAATTGTAGAAGTCTATCCAGCCTTATGAATTTTTTCAGATAGCATAAAAAGGGAAACAAAAGAAGGTACATTGTAAAGCTTACATACCATAAGTTTACCATGTAATAGAGATAACTTACATACAATAAACTTTTTATATACTAAAAATAGAAACTAATAGAACAAGTGGAATAAATGGAATTCTAGGCACATCTTATAAATACCAGATTATATATAGAAAACCTGTAGCAGCTTTTTAAAAAAATTAAAAAAAAACACTCATTATAATCAAAGGAGGCTGCTCTTGGACCTCACCCAAAATATAAACATTGGACAAAGGATATAGACATAGTATAGGTTAAACCACTTTTGGACCTAGGCTTCACCTAAATGACAGACAAAGAGCTCCATGTACGAACATGCGGGCAGACAGCTTCTCGTGATCCACTGCTGATCTGCTGGCCCGTATGTATCATTACATACTCATCGGAGTGTGTAATGCCTGCCCCTTCATTCGCGCGACTAATTGTGCGACTGAAGGGTCTGTCAATCACCACGAGGTAACAAGCTCTCTGTGATTTCCCTCACAACCTCAGAGGTGACGTAGGGTGTAAGACGCAGCTTCTTACATTGTGGGAAACAGGCTCACATATGCGAACCTGCCGCGCAAGTGCTCCAGAGCAGCTAAATAAATCGCCCCCTAAGAGACTGTGTAATATAGTTTAGTATGAGTTAAGCAACATTTAAGCTCTAAGATTTTAAATTTGAAACAAAATATAATTTTATGACTCAGTACCTCAAAATATTTCAGCATAAGACACATGAAAATATAAATAAGCAAAATAAGAGCGTTAAGATAATAACAAAAATAAACAACAAGTAACTGAAATATGAAGATTAGATACAAACAATAGGAACAATATTATCAGAATATAATCCTATGCCTTAATACCTCAAAATGTCTCAGTTTAAGACATAAGAAACATATGTAAGCAGTACAAGAATACAGATTCCACACTTAAGCAATAGGAAAAATATTCATTATCAAACATAAATAAAACAGACTTGTTATTCTTCACAAGTAGCTTCTTGTTATCAGCATCTTGTCTCACTTATGCTAGAGGACCTGGCCAATACAGTATACAACAGAAGTGAGTACACTCCTTTACAATGTAACTTAAATAGTGATGTCACGAATAGTTCGCCGGCAAATAGTTCCTGGCAAACATAGCATGTTCACGTTCGCCACGGACGGTGAACATATACGATGTTCGGTCCGCCCCCTATTCGTCATCATTGAGTTAACTTTGACCCTGTACCTCACAGTCAGAAGACACATTCCAGACAATCAGCAGGAGACCCTCCCTCCCAGACCCTCCCACCTCCTGGAGAGCATCCAGTTTAGATTCATTTGGAAGCTGCATTCTTAGTGAGAGGAGGGACAGTGTAGCTGCTGCTGATTTAATAGGGAAATCGATAGCTAGGCTAGTGTATTCAGTGTCCACTACAGTCCTGAAGGACTCATCTGATCTCTGCTGTAAGGACAGCACCCCAAAAAGCCCAAAAAGCCCTTTTTTTTTTTTTCCTGTGTAATCTAAATGCAGTTGCCTGCCTGCCAGCGTGTGTGTCAGGCTCACAACGTATACTGTGCCCACTTTCCCAGTGCCACTACTCATATCTGGTGTAGCAGTAGTGTACATTTAAAAAAAACACTTTTTTTGACTGTGAAATAATAGCAGACAGCTGCCAGAACCCAAGATGGCCGCCAATAAGGCAGATGGGGAGGGTTAAAGAGCTGTTTGGGGGGGATCAGGGAGGTTGGGGGCTAAGGGGGGATGCTACACCACAGCATATGTAAATATGCTATAAAAAAAATTAATATTGTTTTAAAAACCTTTTATTTTAGTACTGGCAGACTTTCTGCCAGTACTTAAGATGGCGGGGACAATTGTGGGGTGGGGGAGGGAAGGGAGCTGTTTGGGAGGGATCAGGGGGTCTGATGTGTCAGGTGGGAGGCTGAGCTCTACACTAAAGCTAAAATTAACCCTGCAAGCTCCCTACAAACTACCTAATAACCCCTTCACTGCTAGCCATAATACATGTGTGATGCACAGCAGAATTTAGCGGCCTTCTAATTACCAGAAAGCAACGCCAAAGTCATATATGTCTGCTTTTTCTGAACAAAGGGGATCCCAGAGAAGCATTTACAACCATTTGTGCCATAATTGCACAAGCTGTTTGTAAATAATTTCAGTGAGAAACCTAAAATTGCGAAAAAATTTAAGTTTTTTTTAAATTTGATCGCATTTGGTGGGGAAATGGTGGCATGAAATATACCAAAATGGGCCTAGATCAATACTTCGGGTTGTCTACTACACTACACTCAAGCTAAAATTAACTCTACAAGCTCCCTACATGCTCCCTAATTAACCCCTTCACTGCTGGGCATAAAACACGTGTGGTGCGCAGTGGCATTTAGCAGCCTTCTAATTACCAAAAAGAAACGCCAAAGCCATATAAGTCTGCTATTTCTGAACAAAGGGGATCCCAGAGAAGCATTTACAACCATTTATGCCATAATTGCATAAGTTGTTTGTAAATAATTTCTGTGAGAATCCTAAAGTTTGTGAAAAAGTGAAAAAAAATTTTTTATTTGATCGCATTTGGCGGTGAAATGGTGGCATTAAATATACCAAAATGGGCCTAGATCAATACTTTGAGTTGTCTACTACACTACACTTAAGCTAAAATTAACTCTACAAGCTCCCTACATGCTCCCTAATTAACCCCTTCACTGCTGGGCATAAAACACGTGTGGTGCGCAGTGGCATTTAGCAGCCATCTAATTACCAAAAAGCAACGCCAAAGCCATATAAGTCTGCTATTTCTGAACAAAGGGGATCCCAGAGAAGCATTTACAACCATTTATGCCATAATTGCATAAGTTGTTTGTAAATAATTTCTGTGAGAAACCTAAAGTTTGTGAAAAAGGGAACACTTTTTTTTTATTTGATCGCATTTGTCGGTGAAATGGTGGCATGAAATATACCAAAATGGGCCTAGATCAATACTTTGGGATGTCTTCTAAAAAATATATATATACATGTCAAGGGATATTCAGGTATTCCTGACAGATATCAGGGTTCCAATGTAACTAGCGCTCATTTTTTTAAAAAAAAAGGGGTTTTGAAATAGCAAAGTGCTTCTTGTATTTATTTCCCTATAACTTGCAAAAAAGCAAAGAACATTTTTTTATTTTTTTTTTATTTTTTATTGAGGTTCTTTTCAATACAAACAATCAATAATTGTCAATACATAATACAAAGTAAGGTAACGTAAATTATTTCAGAGCAGGTAACTAGAACAAAACAGATAAATGAGCAGTATACATATTACCCACTCATTGTAGTAAATACTATTTAAACAGTATACCCACCATGACATTGAAGCGGCCCCTCTTGGACCACATATTTGCTATCAACCAGACTGGACGTGGGTAAACATTATTGCTAGAGGGCCACTCGTGGACCCTAAATGAAGAACCTCTATTTTATGTTTTTCAATAGGTCTAAGATATTGTGTGACTGGTAACTGTGTTCCTTTTTTTGAATTATGGCCTCTCAACAACTAGAGTAAAGAGTAAAAATAAGCATATAAGAGTTAGAGGCTCTTTTTTAACAGTCTTTCATATGGTAAAGTTGTGGGGTAAAATATATAGCTATAGTGCAATAGATAATGAAGAATATATCTAGGGTGCGGTATAACTATTTGAATTTATTTGAATTCTAGCCTCACAGCTACTGGAAGAAAGAATAGAATAGGCATATGAGAGTGAGAGGCTCTTTTTACCAGTCTTTCGTGTGATAGAGTTGCGGGGTAAACTGTATAGGTATGTTGCAATGTATAATGAAAAATATAGTTAGGGTGCGGTATTGATGAGAAAAACCGCCTAGTTAACCCTCCTGTTAAAGGAGGTATATTATGTATGGGGGGGAGGAGGTGGTAGATTAAGTAGTTAAGGGCCAAAGGTATAAACCAGAGAGTGCACATAAATCAAAAAGAAATAAGCTAGGTATATTCTGGCCTAGTGCAGTGTCACACATTCACAGATGCCCAATCTGGAGTCTTCGGAGTTGCTCTATTGCGATCAATTTAATTCCTATGCAGCGCATACCAAGACCTCATTTTGTATGAAAAGTGCAGGACCAGCCTATCTTAAAAACATGTATTAGCCTGGATTTACGGTCAGGTGACTGTAGAATATTAAGTAAGAGACGTTACCAATATGAGAATGATCTCTCTCTGGGTGATCTATGCGTCTGAGATACTTGAGAAGCACCCAGCATAGTATGTGTAGATCAGTATACAACGAAAATATAGTGAGACTAGAGCTATGCTGAAAAGTGAGTAGTTATTCGCAGTCCTTCTATAAGCTGTCTCCGCCTCCCGGGCACGGGCCCTATGCCCAGGCGGCGGGCCAAACAAACAAAATAGTCTAGTGATAAATTATGAATTTTTCAAGGAGCTACTCATATCTGTTGAGTTGGATGTAATTATGAATGATTAATAAAGCATTAAAAAGAAGAAAACAAACATAACTAAATCATATGGGTAAAACATAGTAACAGTCTCTAGTAGTATTATAGGATTGCTTGTAAGGGTAGGGTACAGTTGTGCATTAGCAACTAGATGCTAATCAGTAGATTCATTTCTATGTGTGAAGCTGCAGTAGTGCATAATATATATGTGAATACAAGTGCAGTATGTGAGGATTCAGGCCACGTGTCTTAATTACCAGGAGCGTAAAGAAAAAAAAAAAAAAAAAAAAAAAAAGGGGAGCCAAAGGGAGCTGCAAATAGGGCGAAAAGCTGGTTAGGCTAAATGTTGTAGGCTGCGTATGCTGAATCATGCTAAGAAGTTTTTAATAGGGAGAAATAAACTAGATTAAGCTTGTAAGAAAAGTGCAGCAGAGCACCAGTCATCAGATTAAACATTCAGTTATAAGTGCAATATACCACCAAATTTCTTAAGTAGAAAATTATATTGAAGAACACCCAGGTGCCACACAGCAAGGGCGTCATAGTCTCAGAGGTAGAGTATGGGAATACAAAGAATATTGAGTATAAAACTTTTTAGTAAGCAGACTGCAATCAAATCACATGGTGATGTAGAATGGCTATTGCTTCAGTTGTCTAGGGGTATTAGTGTAAAGTTGGATTCTGCATTACCGCTTATCTAGACATATGTAGAGTTAACATCAGATATAAACACAGCAATTCTAGATAACTATAGAGAGAACACAGTGAAGCATATAAGCAGAATATCATAAAGTAACAGAACTGTATAAGCAACCTGCAAATATGTGCACACTAACACTAAGATTGAACAGCATTAATATGTGATGAATAACAAGTACAATCAATACTAGAAGCCCTGGGGCTAAACAGAGTCAAAAAGATGAGTCTAGCAGGCAGCTAGGTAGTGCATGATGCTTACTATACGTAATACCGAAGCCATGCAGCTACCTTATAATCTAGCAGAGCCACACAATAATTGAGAATCTGAACTTAGAGTACTGCCAAGAATAAATAATTATTTTCCTGTAATGTCAACTGTTAACGGTTTTGTGGGTACTTATAACTCTTGAAATAGATTATAAGCGGGCATTTAACGCCGATGAACTAAATACATTAGATCAGACATATAACTAAAACCTAGAACATTACATATGTAGCCAGTCCAAAATGAGCAGAGATAATGTACCAAAATAAGGTGTATATGAGATAGTAGAACTGATTTGTAAAAGTACATACTGTTAACAAGAAAACAGATGTGGTAAAGTCGTTAATGTCCAACTGCAATGTCCATATCTCTGCCACCTCTGCAATCAGATGAGCGTGGTAGTTAGCATCATGCAAGATATGGATACAAAGAAATTTCCCCAGATAGGGCTACCCCACTCCACATCTTAGGAACATATGGATCACCATGGTGGGTACGCATATTTGCAATTTAGTGTAAGTAGCAGTTGGCCAAGGCAGGTTAAGGCAGAGTGAGGTAATCCCCAAGGGTATGTCTACATATACAGATGAAAAAAGCACAGGGAATAGGGCCTGCTTTCCTGAGTCACCGCGGTTGTTGATCATGTGCGTGCTGCTGCAAGGATCTATGAGGTTCCCATACGATACCTGGCAATCATTCTCCCCATCCTGTCTCCATGAGGCCAGAGATCCCTCCGTGGTTAAATAAATGTTATCAGAGTCCAAGCCTGTTACTGCATCCTGAAATGGGTCTGCGACGGCCGCCGGGTGTGCACTGCCCTTCACCGTTGCGGTAATACGAATCTGCGGTTGGAGATCCAAGGCACCACAGGTCTGCAACTGCCGGGAATCTAAGATAGTGTCATCACAAGGCTCGCTAGTTGCATTGTCCTCAGTGTCCTCAGTAGGAGCATAAGTAATGGGGAGAGAAAGTGCGGCCTCCATCTGAGCTAGAAAATTTTCTTGGTGCTGGCGCAGCGCATCGCCGATTGCGTGCAGCAGGGTGAGAGGCTCCATATTGAGTGTCAAAAATCACCTCCGGAGGGTCTTAAATTGAGAATCAGCAGGTTCCTCAGTGTTTGCGGTCAATGCCCATGCCACAAAATGAGAGCCCAGTCAGCAGGCTTACTGAATTACACTGAGAGCTCCATAGTACAGATGCCGATCCCTAGGTTAGCCCTCCTCGTGGCCTCAGAGAAAGAAAGTCCATGTTTGTTTTGCTACTGCTGTAGAAATCAAGTTAATGCAGCCCAAATTAGATTCTTCAGTTATGCCAGAAATAAAAAACCAAAAGTAAGGTATTTAGGCTACATATAACAACCGTAAAATGAAAATATTTTGCAAGAGCTCTGTGTCTGTGCGACCTATCGCTATGGCGGCTGGCTCCGCCCCCCAGCAAAGAACATTTTAACATTTGGTATTTCTAAACTCAGGACAAAATTTAGAAACTATTTAGCATGGTTGTTTTTTGGTGGTTGTAGATGTGTAACAGATTTTGGGGGTCAAAGTTAGAAAAAGTGTGTTTTTTTTCCATTGTTTCCTCATATTTTATAATATTTTTAATAATAAATTATAAGATGATATGAAAATAATGGTATCTTTAGAAAGTCCATTTAGTGGCGAGAAAAACTGTATATAATATGTGTGGGTACAGTAAATGAGTAAGAGGAAAATTACAGCTAAACACAAACACTGCAGAAATGTAAAAATAGCCCTGGTTCTTAATGGAAAGAAATTGAAAAATGGCCTTGGTCCTTAAGGGGTTAGAAAAAACCCTAGAAATTTGACTGTGAAATAATAGCAGTCAGTTTCCTTCACGCGTGTGCGTTTCAGGGCCTGCCAGGGCAAAGTGTCACACCAGTGCAACTCATATCTGGTGTAACAGTAGTGTACATTTTAAAAAAAAAAAAATACAATTTTGACTGTAATAGATTGAATAGCAGTTAGTTGTCTGCAAGCGTGTATGTCAGGCCTACAGCGTCTACTCTGCCAACTTCTGCCAGTGCACAGTGCCACTCATATCTGTTGTCACAGTAGCTTGCACGCATAGTACCACTAATCGAAAAAAAAATGACAGGCAGAGGCAGGCCACCCCGCAGGGGCCGTCGTGGACGTGGTGCTGTGATTCCCTTTGGCCCTAGAATAATGCAGTGCAGTGCGTTAAACTGGGAGTTTGGTCTGTCACTGTGAAGTAACGCTTACCTGATCGATACAACATCATACCTAATGTTTTAAAGCACGTTATTCCAAAAAATTTAGGAATGTTAGGTGATTTATGCCCTTTATGGATTAAAACCAGACTCTGCATCAACTATGTAATTTTCCATGGGAGTTTTGCCATGTATCCCCCTCCGGTATGCCACAGTCCAGGTGTTAGTCCCCTTGAAACAACTTTTCCATCACTATTGTGGCCAGAAAGAGTCCCTGTGGGTTTTAAAATTTGCCTGCCTATTGAAGTCCATGGCGGTTCGCCCGGTTCGCCAACACTTGTGGAAGTTTGCGTTCGCCGTTCGCGAACCCAAATTTTTATGTTTGCGACATCACTACACTTAAATGTAAAATGGTTTAAATTTGTATCACCTTACAGTAATTGCATTACTTCAAAGTTTTAAAGTAGGGTATTTGCTCTAACATTAACAATGAACAGTTTAGATTTACTATATTAAAAACACTGGCCCCACACTAGTAACACAATGCAACAAAAGTCAGTACAAGTTTCATTACTGAGATTCAAATCTTTTTTTTTTTTCAATACTTTGCATGTCCACCTTTATTTTTGATTACTCCTTGTCATAGAGTATACCAGTGTTTCTGGAAATATCATCTGCCTTTCTTCAGAGACTATTTTTTTCAGTTGTTCTTTGCTAAAGGGGCTGTGCTGCTCTACCTTTCACTTTAAAATACCCCAAAGGTGTTCTATTAGATTCAAGTCAGGTGACATACGTGGCAAGGCATAGTTTTTAGTTTTTTCTTCTTTAGAAACTCTTTTGTAATTTTGGCAGTGCACTTTAAATTATCATAATAAACAAACAATAGATAACTTGTAAATCACAATAAACAATATAAGTGAACAAAAATGTTATAAAGTGCACTTTCAAAGAATATATATTCTGTGTTAAAAGTCCCAAAAGTGTATAAAAAGTCCCAAATTGTGATTTATTTCATAAGGTATTGTTAAAAAAACATGAAAATCACCCGCTTACAAAGACCGTGATAACAATGTCTATTTTTTCCGCTTTTTATTGGCTCAAATTTTACAGGTCCCCAACTTCTGTGTGATTTGCTCTGACGATCATTTCGCCAAACAGGATCCTTGAAAAAGCCAAGTGCTGTTTGGCAAAAACTATCGTCGAGAGCGCACTTCCATAGGTTCCAATGTGAGCCTCATTCTCATGAGACATGGCATGAAAGCCTAGCACAGTGAAGGAGGTAAGTCACATAGTGATGGGCAGAAAATTTAAATATATATGTATATAAGCATACATATATAATGGCTGGTTATTTATCACATGCCCATAAATGTTCACATTTGCCCGTTTACAGGACCATGATAAATTAGTGCTCCACTTGTAATCTAGCCCTAAATTGTTATCATGCTGGAATATTCCTCTTCTACCAAGCTTCTGGAGACTGGGAGTCATCTTGTCAGCCAGTATTTTGGTATATCCTCAAGCATTCTTGGTACCATCTATAAATGTCATCTCACCAATACCTTTTTCATTCATGTAGCCCCATATCATCACACTCCCACCTCTGTGCTTCACTTTTTGGACTATACATTTACTGTAATAATCCTTGCCAGGATCATGCCAAAAAAAGCTGGACTCTATCTGGGCTGAGAAAACAAAAGTAACCGGCAAATCTCCATGCATTTAAACAGATTTATTTGGGTAACATCAAGACAAATAAAATCATTAGATGACTCCAGTGTAATATTGTCTTACGCGTTTCAGCAATACACTCACCTTAGTCATAGAAATGTTGAGTGTACAGCTCATTATATTGTATCAATACATTGGTACCACTAAAGATAAAAAAAACATTCTCTTCGTTCTAAACACAGGTTACTTAATATGCACCTTTATTATTATTATGTATTTTAAATATTCATATATATTTGTATATATCTATACCTATATATAATCATAAATATACAGGTATAGATATATGTTGTATACCACAAAACAATCACACATACACAATATATCTATCTATGTGTGTGTATATATATACATATCATCATTCTTTGCAATGGAATGCAAAATTTTAAGATTTCATGTTGGGCTAGCACACTTTGGTTAAACCTGTTGTTGGGTGCTACCCTCCCCCCCCTTTTCACGCTCCATTAAAATATTTGGTGGAATACGCTAATATGGACGTGGTATTCTAACTTCAGCTTTTTGTGCACGTCGGGTTAGCACATGAGCGAAAACATTTTAATTTTAACTTGTAACAGGTACGGTACCCGAAGCAAACAAAAAACTTTCTTCTAGCAGAGTTTGCGCTCAAATGGGAGCACTAAATAGGACTCAACTCGTAATCTAGCCCTTAAAGGGAAAGTAACAACAATGGCTATTTATTGACTTATTTGTAATACTTATTGTATATTTTATTGTTAGTTTTGTTATGTTTACAGTTAGCTTTTTCAAATGCTCGAACTCAAAGTAAGATAATTACAAATAAAATATGTTAGTTGTGCCATTTTGATTAAGGTATTCAGATTCTGAATAAATGGTAACATTTGCAAATTACTTTATCTAATGCAATTTTGCTAAATAAATTTTAATTGCAGGCATAACATATTATGCTGCACATCAATTCTTCAATGACTGGTTCAATCTGTCAGAAAAACAACAGCACTCAAGGGTGCTAGACCATGTTACGTTATATTGCTTTGTACAGTGCTTCTCTGTGTGTAAAAAAAAAAGGCAAGGAACCCTTAGGCTATATCTTGGTAAGCCTTGTTTGACCTTCAAAAAGAAAAAAACATGAAAAAATGGAGGTTGTGCGTTGTAAAGAAAGATTAGCTATTTATACCTATTGATTAGTACTTGTGGAAGATATTTTCTGGTGCCACAGCATTCAACTTATAAAATGTATATGCTGTGGGGAAAAAAAAATCTTTTACACTTACTTACATATTTTTTTTTAAGTAGATTAAACATATTTTTTCCTTACAATTTATATCATTTAACATAGCACATGAACATGACCCATACACATATTCATAAAGTTTTTCTCCATTGAAATATTGCTTTTATTTTTTTGCCAACAAATAAATTAGCACTCCCATCTTAGCATCAAAATCGGAAAAGACAGCAATGTTTTGTGATTTTGCTATTGAAAGTTATTGTAGGTTGTTTTTGTGACATTTTAGAAACAGAATGTGGGAAGAGCTTTTTTATATCTTGCCACCTCCTTTGAATAAATAGAAGAGATTTTGTAAAGAGGAACAACATATTTCAAATAACTAAACACATTTTCCCTGTGTTCTACATAATTTTTTTTTTGTGGATGTAAAACCCTGAAACAATAAAATTGCAAGGAGTACAGTAGTCTAAAACAGCTTCAACATAGAGTAAGAAAGGCCCCAGCAGTGAAATAAATGATGCTGGTAAATAAAATGTTATCACAATGAGCTTCATGTATTAAGCAGTAGATGTGAACATGCATTACACAAGTTAAGAAGAAGCAGTTATATGACCACTTTTGAGGTAACAGAGAGATATCAACCCAAACATGTTCAATTTGAGGTGATTAGCAGGTCACAAGAGTACAGAGGAGGCTTTCACCAGGCATTCCTTGTGCAATGGTAAATGAAGACAGTCAACCCTGTCAGTCAATCCCTTGGTACATGAGGCCCATTGTATAGTGGGGCTAGTAGTCAGTTTCAACACATCATTTGCAAGCCCCTTAAAAATTGTAAAAATTATTTGATCAGTCAAATATTAAACACTATGTATAAACAAAAGTTTATATATTATCATTCTAATCAAATCATTAGTGCAGATTTTTCAGTAAATTATAAGCTTATTTCCATTATTTAATAATGTAAAATAAAAATTGCAATACCAAAAAATGCAAAATGTCTTAGAGCACACTCCTTTTGCAGTTTGTATTTAAAGGAAAAAAATAAAGATCTATTTATAACCAAACTGTCTCACTCCTTGATCAACTAAAAATATTTTACTTACATTATTAAAATTGAGCTAAGATCAATCACTTTATAAATACAATAAAGCACTGTCATATACAAAAAGAAGATAATGAAAGCAATAGCTGTAACACAGATGTGTTATTATCTGTTTCTTTATTTCCTATTGTTTTTTTAATGACAATAAAATGGCCACTTGGTCTTAAGTGATATGTGAACAAAATGGGTTTTCACTATGGTCATATTTTAAATAAAACTATATATAGGTCCCTGTTACAGCCACTGGCACAATTTGTCAATTTCCATCTTCAGCCTTGGGTCAAACAAATGGAGACGTACATTCAGGACTCTACGACCTTCATTAAATTGATCACACTATTCACTAACATCAAATCCTCTGATCTCTTGGTGACTCTAGACGTGTATAGTTTATATACAGTAATTCCACGAGATTTGGGTATCACCACAGTCAGAAGACATCTTAGATGTATCTTTTATGTAGGGCCTGCTGAAGAAGTGTGGATTGAATTACTCACTGATTGCCTAACTAAAAATTATTTTCTCTTTGAAAAAAACCTACTATTTACAAATTGCTGGAACAGTGATGAGGTCCAATGTGGCCCCATCCATAGCAAACCTGTTCATGGCCGAGTATGAGATGCACAAGATGCAAGTATGCTCCAACAAACAGATCAAGCTGTACTGTCAATATATCATTGACCTCTTTCTGATATGGGAAGGGGATGAACTATCACTCAACCAATGGGTCAACGACCTTAATAACATTGACAGTACGATCAGATTCCAACACAATGCCAACTCCAAGTTGATTTATTTCCTTGACATCAGGGTGTTTAAAGATGGCAATAGATTGGGCACAACACAATACAGAAAAAGTACAGACTGAAATTCTATCCTTAGGGTGGATAGCTGTTACCCACCCTCATTAATACGCAATATCCCAAAATCCAAATTTCAGAGAGTGCTCAGAAATAATACTGACCAGCAAAAATGTATTCAACATCTTGATGAGATGACCTTAAGGTTTAAACAAAGAGGGTACAAGTCAACTCAACTCAGTAAGAGTATACAGAGTGAACTCATGACAACTGAACCTACGAGTCTAGATAACCATCAATGACTGACCTTGGTCACATCTTATACGCCAGATAAAAATTGAATTGTTAGAGCCATCCGTGAAAATGGAAACTCATTCAATCTGATCCCACCTTACCATTCACCCATTGGGGGACACCCAGAGTGGTGTACAAAAAAGAATGGCATCTGAGGGACCTGCTTGTAAAAACTGACATACCGTTAGATGATACATCTCAGACATTGCTGAGAAAGAAGAAGGGCTGCTTTTAAGGCACAAGTTGTGTCACGCTCAATAGCATGCTTACTGGCCCATCATTCCAACATCCTGACAAGAAAAAGAAATATCAGAACAATACATTCTTGAAATGCACTACCACTCATATCATCTATTTACTACATTGTCCATGTGTAAAGTTCTACACTGGGAAAACCTGTGATGATGCTTGCACCAGGATGGCCAACTATCATTCTACCATTTGCCAAGCCCTTGAAACTAGAAAAGCTGACCAACCAGTGGCATGACACTTTCTGGAGGCCAAGCAATCCATGAAAGACCTGAGGTTCTACATAATCGACCGTGCCCCCCCCCCCCCTCAGGAGAGGAGGGAATAGAGAGAAGAGCCTGCTCCAAAGAAAAACATGATGGAATTTTAAGTTTGGTACATTATCACCCAAGGGGCTGAATATCAACATGGGGTGGCAATGTTACCTTTAAAGCACACTCTGCAATGAGAACCCATGATCCTAATGATCCATATAGCTAATGGTCTAATCTATATACAACATATTGGTATGACCTATATGATAGTTCTAATTCAGCACATAAGAGTTTAGATCCAGTTAATGAGAGTTCATATTCATTAATATAATTTTTGCTAATTTAATCTGATGTGTTTCCTTTTTTATCCTTCTGTATTCCCAAAATAGTTGCTTGCTGATGCCTTGCCATATTTGGTATTCTGTTGTTTATTACTCTATTCTTTTTAAACTTTTTTAGTTATAGTTTTATATCCCATTTATACACTCTATTTAGCTCCACATTATTGATTTGGTGTTTTTTTTGTCTGCATCCTCTGGGGCTCCACACTGACAATAAGTTCTTAGGAACTGTTAATCTCATTGAGCAACTTGATATCTGTCATTTTTTATGTTTTGTTTTCTACACTTTTTCTTAATATTTATTTAATTAATTTTGGTAATAATTGTATTATGTATGTATTGGGTACTAGTAAAGCGCAACTAATCACCCGTAAGGGTCTCAAGGCGCTGCTCATTTTATCAACCTCGGAAGGATGAAAGGCTGAGTGGACCTCGCCGGGGATCGAACCTGCAACCCTTGGGCTACTACAGAACTCGACCACAGTGCCTTAGCATGCTGCGATATCTGTCCACTTGCTGACAACCCTTTTCAATGTCTGATTTTTATCTAGTTTGTATATTTCTTTTTAGGTAGTTACTATGACTATAGAATAGTTTAGTGTTAGGAGCGCCTATTTGAAGGCTAAGTCTAATGAGGGTATAAATAAAAATTTGTCGTTAAGTATACCAGCACAAGGAGCCCAAGTGTGTAAAAAATTTACAGGTTTATTATAGCTTTAAAATTAACAAATTTATTAAAGCAATAGCTAGGTGTCTATAATTGCAAACAGATTTATAAAAGCATAAAAGTATATGGATCCATATTACTTCATAAATAAACAATAATTAAAAACATTCAATGGTGGACTGTTTATATGATAAAATCAGTTTTACAGACTATGATAAGATTGGTTTGGGTGAAATCAAAAAGATGTACAAATGATACAGTAAAATACAATAAAATAAAATACAGAAATAATGCAATAAAATTCAGAAATGGTGTACAAAAAGCAGCAAATGGGGATAGGTCGTGTGACCTAGGATAAGAACATATGGTGTACAAAAAGCAGCAAATGGGGATAGGTCGTGTGACCTAGGATAAGAACATATATGTGAAAGATGTCTTCCTGATTTAATTTGAGAAAAAAATGATGATAATCCTTTGAAAAATTAAGTGAAATGATTTTTTAACCTGAAAAAAATGTGTGAATCCCCTCGTGAAAAGTCAAAAAGTGTCCAAAATTAAGTCAGTAATTATATCAAAAAAAGCAAAATAAGTCAATAATGAAAAACCAAAACTCCAAAATAAGATATCACATTAAAAATGAAATCCAAAAATTTCTTTAGTGATAATGTGATGTCCAATAAAAGTCAAAAATGCCACCTGTGTTTATGAATCAAACTGTGAATAGCTGAAAAAATAAAAATAAAAATCCAACTGACCAATTTCTTGAAAATATTGGATATAAGAAACAGTAAATATAAAAAATGATTATAAGAAAATGTAAGACGATCCAATCCCTGTGGAAAAAGAAAAGGAAAATGCAACATAGAGCAGTATCGTTTAAAATATGTTTGCACAAGTAGAAATAAAACTCACCATATATGCCAACGCGTTTCGGCCCACCAATAGGGCCTTTTGAGTCTTGATAAAGGCCCTATTGGTGGGCCGAAACGCGTTGGCATATATGGTGAGTTTTATTTCTACTTGTGCAAACATATTTTAAACGATACTGCTCTATGTTGCATTTTTCTTTTTCCACAGGGATTGGATCGTCTTACATTTTCTTATAATCATTTTTTATATTTACTGTTTCTTATATCCAATATTTTCAAGAAATTGGTCAGTTGGATTTTTATTTTTATTTTTTCAGCTATTCACAGTTTGATTCATAAACACAGGTGGCATTTTTGACTTTTATTGGACATCACATTATCACTAAAGAAATTTTTGGATTTCATTTTTAATTTGATATCTTATTTTGGAGTTTTGGTTTTTCATTATTGACTTATTTTGCTTTTTTTGATATAATTACTCACTTAATTTTGGACACTTTTTGACTTTTCACGAGGGGATTCACACATTTTTTTCAGGTTAAAAAATCATTTCACTTAATTTTTCAAAGGATTATCATCATTTTTTTCTCAAATTAAATCAGGAAGACATCTTTCACATATATGTTCTTATCCTAGGTCACACGACCTATCCCCATTTGCTGCTTTTTGTACACCATATGTTCTTATCCTAGGTCACACGACCTATCCCCATTTGCTGCTTTTTGTACACCATTTCTGAATTTTATTGCATTATTTCTGTATTTTATTTTATTGTATTTTACTGTATCATTTGTACATCTTTTTGATTTCACCCAAACCAATCTTATCATAGTCTGTAAAACTGATTTTATCATATAAACAGTCCACCATTGAATGTTTTTAATTATTGTTTATTTATGAAGTAATATGGATCCATATACTTTTATGCTTTTATAAATCTGTTTGCAATTATAGACACCTAGCTATTGCTTTAATAAATTTGTTAATTTTAAAGCTATAATAAACCTGTAAATTTTTTACACACTTGGGCTCCTTGTGCTGGTATACTTAACGACAAATTTTTATTTATACCCTCATTAGACTTAGCCTTCAAATAGGCGCTCCTAACACTAAACTATTCTATTTAACTTCCTCTTGGGTATCTAGAGACCCTATTGTTATAGGAGCTAAAGTCTTGTAAGTTAGCGCCGTCGGGAAGACCACACACCACCATAGTTACTATGACTATGGCTAATGCTATGAGATTGTATTTTATTTTATTACACTGTTGACTTGTATAGGTGCTTTCTAAACCACTGGTGACACTTTTGGGGCAGGACCATGCCCCTCTGTTTTGGTTGGTCTGTGTGTTTTTTGTTTTTTTGTGTAATGTGTATCCATGATTTCTGATTACACCCAGAGGGCGTTACATTTGATGGCTAAGATCGGATGGCTGAAGGGGAATGAGTTTTATTTTCAGCTTGGCGGTTATGAGTTACACATGTAGCTACAGTTTATTTGCATTAGATAATATACTTTTGACTACCGGGCAATGGGGATTTCCCGCCTTGGTTTGATTGTTTTTAGAGAAACAGTATTTTCGCTTGCTGTGTAAACAGTCTCGTCATACTCAAAAGAATAAATGGGAAAGAGCTGAAATGTATTCACCAAAAGAGAAGAAAACAGAAAGTACAATAAAATCCCCAATATAATATAGAAAAGAAAAATATTTAAAAAGAAAAAAAGAACTTTCTGCCCTAAAAGTTAGATAACTGAAACCAAATCTAGTTCAGTTTAGGCGAATCTCTACCATGAGGATATAATTTCAGAGACAAATATTTAAAATTATAGAGATATATCTCTAAAATACAAATTTAATAGTTGTTATAAACACAGAAATTCATAAAAAAATTACAAAACTAAATATTATTGCGAAACACATAAAATTATTCACATATATGGGGGCATATTTATCAAGCTCCATATGGAGCTTGATGCCCTGTGTTTCTGGCGAGCCTGTAGGCTCGCCAGAAACAGCAGTGATGAAGCAGCGGTCACAAAGACCGCTGTTCCATAACGCTATCCGCCTGCTCTGAGCAGGTGGACACACATCGCCGCAATTGACACCCCCCTGCGAGTCTGAAGGGGGCTGCGTTGCACCAGCAGCTCACAAGAGCTGCTGGTGCAAGCCGTATTCAGCGAGGTCTGGCGGACCTGATCCGCACTGTCGGATCAGGTCCGCTAGACCTTGATAAATAGGGGCTATGGTATCAACACAAAAAAGTAAATGAGCACAAAAGGTAAGTATATACTGTAAGCACAAAGGTTAAAGTTAGTGGAAATCAAAACACAATGGCCCATATTTATCAAGGTATGGCGGACCTGATCCGACACTGCGGATCAGGTCCGCCAGACCTTGCTGAATACGGCGAGTAATACGCTCGCCTTATTCAGCATTGCACCAGCAGCTCACAAGAGCTGCTGGTGCAACGCCGCCCCCTGCAGACTCGCGGCCAATAGGCCGCCAGCAGGGGAGTGTCAATCAACCCGATCGTACTCGATCAGGTTGATTTCCGGCGATGTTTGTCCGCCTGCTCAGAGCAGGTGGACAGGTTATGGAGCAGCGGTCTTTGTGACCGCTGCTTCATAACTTCTGTTTCTGGTGAGCCTGCAGGCTCGCCAGAAACAAGGGGCATCAAGCTCCATTCAGAGCTTGATACATATGCCCCAAAATAATAATCTAAACTTACATTTTAGTATCTTGAGATCGGCACCGCTCCAAAGGAATGCTTATGCAGGTCTGGAGGCAATCCGCTGTGTACCCGTCAGTGATCAACTGTATCGCCAAGACTGGGTGGATGGAAAAGGTCTGATTCTACAGACTACAGTGGCCTCACTGGGCCAAAAAAAAGAAGAAACGTGTTTTGGATAATCCTTTCTCAAGCTTCTCTAAAAGAGAATTGTCTATAAAGGACAGCTTCATCTAACACTTTAACAAGTGTTGACTAACTCGCTGTCTACACAAATCAATCTGTTAAGCACTTGCACATTAACCTGTTTAGCACTTGCATATTAACCATTTGTATGCTTTTAAATTACTTGCTTAAATGTTTTGTCCTGTTTGAGCTTATATTGCTTTAGAGTTTTTATACATATTGTGTTTTGATTTTTACTAACGTTAACCTTCGTGCTTATATACTTACCTTTTGTGCTCATTTACTGTTTTGTGTTCATACCATTTATGTGAATAATTTTATGTGTTTTGTACTATTTGTTTTTATAGTTTTTTATGAATTTCTGTGTTTAAAACAACTATTAAATTTGTATTTTAGAGATATATCTCTATAATTTTAAATATTTGTAGTCTCTAAAATTATATCCTCATGGTAGAGATTTGCCTAAACTGAACTAGCTTTGGTGTCAGTTATCTGACTATTAGCGCAGAAAGTTCTTTTTTTTTTTTCTTTTTAAACAGTCTCGTCATGCAGGGGCATGTTTTAGTCCACCAATGGCGTGGTGTTTAAGAGAGCTACATTTGTTTCATTGACTTTGTCTGATTGTTTTCATTTGCAATCGGTTACATTTTTCTATTCACTTTAGCTTACTTTTCAGTCTGTGTGCTCCTGAGACGCAGTTCATAAACCATTGATCCTGCTTTTCGACATTGCACTTTTTACATGATGTTGTAAATAATTGGAATACAGCTAATTAGCTGTCAGTTCACACATATTTAGTTTTTGAACATGCTGCTTTACAATTGGCAGGCTGATGGAGGAGGGCCTATCAGGTCTTTAAAAATTTTGTTCACACACTGTTTGTTTGTCAGAGAAAGGGGCTTGTTTACCTCGAAACATCACATTACGCTTCAATTGCGTCATCTGAAAGGAGACACCGCACTCTAATGGGTCACACCCCCGGAGGCCGCCAACCACCTACACGTGCCAACCACAGCAAATATACGTCATCAAAGATGTTGTATGTGGCTGGAGGCTCAATTACCAGTGATCGCATAACCAACAGTAAAACCCTGTGAAATAAAAAGTGTAAAATACATTATTAATATATACAGCATGTAATACAAGTTAAAAACATAAGCAACATTTCCCACTTCACCATCAAATTCTAATTCTATTAGGATAAGACACTGCCTTACTCTACTAAATACGCTGTTATTCTGTTATGAAACCTAGATGACTAGACATAAGATATAGGAGGGAGCTGACACATAGGTAAAGATAGGATCCTCAGACTTAATTCCATATCACCCCTTCATACTGCTATTATGTACTATATGCTTAAACCTACTTCATAGAAAATAAACACATAGATAAAGTTAGAGTTAAAGAGCAATCAAACTAGAAAGGTAATATAAATAATAGATCCTACTATAGGAATGGAATGAACCAACTGCATAATCAATCACTAGAATACTCATGGAAAATTTAGATATTTATGAAAAATTAGAAAAACACTGCCAGTCTAGCTTCACATTCAGGCCCTTAGGGGTCAAAGTGTCCAATTCTTATGTCCATCTGGATTCTTTCTGCAGTAGAATGTTACCCCTGTCACCACCTCTTCGTAGTGCAGGAACATGATCTATCAGTGTGTATCTTAAATCACAGACATTATGCCCACTCTCCAGGAAGTGGCGAGCAACTGGTTGATCTGACTCACCCTTCTTGATGGCCCTTCTGATTGAACTCTTGTGATTAGCCATACGTATTCATAGGTTGTCATTAGTTTTACCCACGTAGAATAAACTACATGGGCAATGCAGCAGGTAGACCACATGACTGGTTGTACATGTCATCCTGTGTCTATGTGTATACATTTTTCTACTTCTTGGGTGGTGGAAGAATTTACCTGTTATTAGCCCGTTACAGGTGGTACACCCACTGCATCTATAACATCCTGGCTTAACATCCTCCAACCATGTTGGTGTAGCAGTGAACCGGATCCGTGAGCTGTAGGATATCTTTCAAAGATTTACCTCTCCGGTAACCAATCCTTGGTTCACCCATCCCTTTAAAAGGGAGGGCATCCGCCAAACTTAATATTCTCCAATTTTGCTTCAGAATAGTGCTCAAACCATTCTTATCAGCTGCATATGTAGTTACCAGGGTCATCTTCTCTTGTTCCACCACCTGTTGCTCAGGGGCCTTCTCTGAGTATACTTCACTGATGTGTTTCTCCAATAACCCCTTACGGTAACCTCTTCTCAAGAAGCGTTCCTTCATCTCATCCGTTTGTTTTGCTGCTCGTCCTCCATCCGTGTTGTTTCTTTTAACCCTCACAAATTGGGACTTGGGTAGAGCTTTCTTCAGCGCCGGCGGATGACAACTAGTTGCTTCTAGAAGAGAATTTCTATCAGTGGCTTTCCGGAACATAGTGGTTCCAAGACCACCCTCGGATTTGAAAATCCTTAGGTCCAAGAATTCTATCCCCTACTGGTTCCAATTCATCTTGAACTTAAGTGTTCTGTGTTCTGTATTTAATTCATTGAACCAGCTGAGTAGATCTTGTTCATCTCCAGACCAAATCAGTATGAGATCATCAATGAATCTCTTGAAGTAGAGGATCTCCTTCCTCTTAAAGCAATCGGTTCCATGGTCCTCAAATTCAGCCATAAAAAGGTTTGCGTAAGATGGGGCCACATTGGACCCCATCGCTGTTCCAATCAGCTGTTGAAAGTATTGTTGTTCAAATCTGAAGTAGTTCTTCTTCAGACAGGTCTCCAGGAGGTCAAGAATAAACTCCACTGGGGGTCCTATGTATGGATTCCTCAACAGTTGTTTCCTTACAGCCGCCAGGCCTTCTTCATGGGGGATCACCGTATATAGACTAGTGACATCCAGTGTCACTAGCCATTCACCTCCTTTCAGTCTGATCTTTACAAGGGAATCAATAACATCCTTTGAATCCTTGATGTAGGTCTTCATTCCCTGCACGTAAGGTTGTAGCAGACTATCTATATAGATAGCCAATGGCTGCAGTAGTGAGTCAACTGCTGAAACAATAGGCCGCCCAGGTGGTCTTTCCAAACTCTTATGCACCTTGGGGAGTGTGTAGAAGATTGGTACTTTTGGGTAGTCCTTTATCAGGTATCCCATTGTGTCCTGCGTGATAATACCATCCTCAAAGGCTTCCTTTAGGTAATCATCAACCTCCTTTTTGAACCTGTCAGTTGTATCTCTAGGCAGTCTGGAGTATGCAGTTCCATCATCCAATTGTGTTAGGATTTCCTCCCTATAGTAAACATAATCGAGCAGAACAATGGCCCCACCTTTGTCTGCCTTCCTTATCACTATAGTTTTATCCTTTGTTAGTGCCTTAAGAGAATCCCTTTCTGCTTTAGTAAGGTTGAATCTTACCTGCTGTCTTTGATCTTGAATAGACTCCTGCATTTCTTTCTCCAGCACCTTGCAGAAAGCTTGGATATTAGGGTTATTGCTCCTGGGATCAAAGGAGCTCTTCTTCCTAAACTCCACCACCTGTTCAGTTTTACCATGGCCAAAATGCTCCTTAAGTCTCAGCATCCTCTGGAACCTTTGTAGATCAACATGTAGGTCAAAATAATCTGTAAAACCTGTGGGTACAAATGATAGTCCCCTCTTTAAGAGCCTCAAGTCAGTTTCTGACAGTGTCCTTTGGCTTAAATTAATGACAATATTGTCTTCCTCTAACGCCTCTGGCGTGGCGGTCTTCCTCTTATGTTGCCCACTCCTCGGGTGGGGGCGTCCCCTCCAGCGTTTTTTGACCTAGTAGTTACCCCTTCTTGTTACTGTGATCCAATCTGTGGTCCTCCTTCCATTACATCCTCAGAGTCCGTCCCTGAGCCTGAGCTGTCCACTGTGGTCAGATTAACTGGTCACCTGGCTTTAAATCTTCTGGGCCTAAATTCACGTATGCGCTGTCTCTCCTCAGGTTTTAGTGTCCATTTATACACCTTACGTTCACGGTAATCTTCCTGTACCGCCTCAAACTTTCTATTTTTGAATGCAGTGAGCCACTGATAGAAATTCTCTTCTAGAAGCAACTAGTTGTCATCCGTCGGCGCTGAAGAAAGCTCTACCCAAGTCCCAATTTGTGAGGGTTAAAAGAAACAACACGGATGGAGGACGGGCAGCAAAACAAACGGATGAGATGAAGGAACGCTTCTTGAGAAGAGGTTACTGTAAGGGGTTATTGGAGAAACACATCAGTGAAGTATACTCAGAGAAGGCCCCTGAGCAACAGGTGGTGGAACAAGAGAAGATGACCCTGGTAACTACATATGCAGCTGATAAGAATGGTTTGAGCACTATTCTGAAGCAAAATTGGAGAATATTAAGTTTGGAGGATGCCCTCCCTTTTAAAGGGATGGGTGAACCAAGGATTGGTTACCGGAGAGGTAAATCTTTGAAAGATATCCTACAGCTCACGGATCCGGTTCACTGCTACACCAACAGGACATGGTTGGAGGATGTTAAGCCAGGATGTTATAGATGCAGTGGGTGTACCACCTGTAACGGGCTAATAACAGGTAAATTCTTCCACCACCCAAGAAGTAGAAAAAGGTATACACATAGACACAGGATGACATGTACGACATGTACGACCAGTCATGTGGTCTACCTGCTGCATTGCCGATGTAGTTTATTCTACGTGGGTAAAACTAATGACAACCTACAAATACGTATGGCTAATCACAAGAGTTCAATCAGAAGGGCCATCAAGAAGGGTGAGTCGGATCAACCAGTTGCTCGCCACTTCCTGGAGAGTGGGCATAATGTCTGTGATTTAAGATACACACTGATAGATCATGTTCCTGCACTACGAAGAGGTGGTGACAGGGGTAACATTCTACTGCAGAAAGAATCCAGATGGACATATGAATTGGACACTTTGACCCCTAAGGGCCTAAATTTGAAGCTAGACTGGCAGTGTTTTTTTCTAATTTTTCATAAATATCTAAATTTTCCATGAGTATTCTAGTGATTGATTATGCAGTTGGTTCATTCCATTCCTATAGTAGGATATATTATTTATATTACCTTTCTAGTTTGATTGCTCTTTAACTCTAACTTTATCTATGTGTTTATTTTCTATGACGTAGGTTTAAGCATATAGTACATAATAGCAGTATGAAGGGGTGATATGGAATTAATTCTGAGGATCCTATCTTTACCTATGTGTCAGCTCCCTCCTATATCTTATGTCTAGCCATCTAGGTTTCATAACAGAATAACAGCGTATTTAGTACAGGCAGTGTCTTATCCTAATAGAATTAGAATTTGATGGTGAAGTGGGAAATGTTGCTTATGTTTTTAACTTGTATTACATGCTGTATATATTAATAATGTATTTTACATTTTTTATTTCACAGGGTTTTACTGTTGGTTATACGATCACTGGTAATTGAGCCTCCAGCCACATACAACGTCTTTGATGACGTATATTTGCTGTGGTTGGCACGTGTAGGTGGTTGGCGGCCTCCGGGGGTGTGACCCATTAGAGTGCGGTGTCTCCTTTCAGATGACGCAATTGAAGCGCCGGGTGTGCACCGCTGTGAGCTGGATCATGATGGAGTTTAGGTGATTGTATCTGATGTTGTTTATTACATTATTGGTTTATTGAATACATAATGGTGCAAGGGGGGTATAAGTATGTCACTGTTTTTGTCACTGTTGTTGTAAGTGAGGACGGGGGTGAAACCCCGAAACGTCACGTAGTAAATCACTTTTGAAAATTCAAACGGAGAGTGCCTGCTTCTTTTTGGGATTGTTTGTACTTTTGCTGCGCACCCTGGATTATAATTGAGTGCTTTACCACTGGATTTTGATATATATATATATATATAATACCGTCCCTTTATCACAGGATATACCCTCCCAAGGTCGCCTGCCTGGGTGCAGTGATGTCTTAGATATCTCCAATATAAATAACTGCACTCTCAGGTCTTTCGTGAATGTGAGAACAACAAAAGTCTCTTTTTTATTGAAACGTTTTCAAGGAACTTGTCCCCGTCATCAGCATAACAAACGTGTCAAATACAACTTATATTTATACTAACATATAAATTACATCAATGAAAAATACCTGTGTACCTCTAGTGCCCCAGAATAAACCGCCAAACACTCGTGAATGGAGCGCACCGTGCGTTCCAGTGATTTACAACCGGAAGTATCTCATGTCACATGACTTCCGGTCTGTAATATTTTACATTCTCCGTGTATATTAACTTTGATTCTCAGATCATAATCTTTTTTAGGTGTGAAATGTGTGTAATAAAGTTTTTATCCCTGTGACTTTCTTCAAGTGTTGTGATTAGCCTAATGTTCAATTATTTTATCTCTCATCGAAAGCTTTTGTTTTAGGCTTATTACATATATGCAGCCACTTTATCTCTGCATTAACTCATCAATCTGTGATTTACATAGTATGTATTGTAACTATTTGTGGGTAGTGATTCTGTGTATATTAATGTGGTCTCTTGTACAAACGCATATACCGGCTATATTATGACCAGTTGTTTATCTGGGTTGTCTTGGTAACCCTGTAACGCCTTATATAAGCAGTCTATGGTCTTACATTCCCTGCTCTATATTATTTATTAAGGCATACAATTTACTGTCTATTATACCGGTTATCTATTGTTGACCCCTATCGTGACAGTTTACGACACTATATCTTGCATACATTGTTATTCTCCCCACTATTTACATATTTGTTTCTTTTTATTTATTTTTTTATTGAAGGGTATCATTAAATCACAAATGATACGAGTAATACGTAACAACACTATTACTATCCCCCAGCTGGAAAGAGGAGGGGATCGTAATAAAGCCCTACTCAGAAGATAGGCAGAATGGATGTACAGATTAGGAACAATACATCCAGGGGGGCTCAACTCGGCACCAGACTTCAAGGCACTGTTATAGGTAGGAGATACAAACTAGGGTACGCCATTAAGGTATTGTGCACCACATCATGGAGGGATAGGGACACAGGCCCCAAGGGGGGTAGTGCCCCAGTCATACTCCAATGATCTGAGTAAGGGGAGACACAAGAGTGAATTCCACTACTCTTTGGATAAGACACATATCAGGCATGTTACCAACATATATCCCCTCCCAAAACCTACATAGACAGTAGCCAATATGAATAGAAAGAAGTTACAAACATGGACACTATCCAAACATAGGATGGAAGGAATAAAGTAAAATTCAACCAGAGGAATACAAGAATGGAATTCAAAGCAATAAAGATCTGATACACAGGAGTCTAGAAGAAAAGCTAATCCTTAGAAGTGCAAATTCTAGCGAACCCTCACATGAGCTAATTTTGAAAAATATACAAGGATCATAAAAACTATTAAACATACGGAAAAAGGTGACAATTAACCAATATCAAGATGGTATCTCTATATATATAAAGTACAGATAGCAAAATTTGATTCTATAATTATATGCAGATAGCATATATGTAAATACTTAATATTATGATTAAAGTTATTTTATTATTTTTATCTCTGGACATATATGATCAATAGTCAGAACAGGTTGATCATGATTGACTTGCGATTACTATTTGACATGGAGTAAGAAACAAATATGTAAATAGTGGGGAGAATAACAATGTATGCAAGATATAGTGTGGTAAACTGTCACGATAGGGGTCAACAATAGATAACCGGTATAATAGACAGTAAATTGTATGCCTTAATAAATAATATAGAGCAGGGAATGTAAGACCATAGACTGCTTATATAAGGCGTTACAGGGTTACCAAGACAACCCAGATAAACAACTGGTCATAATATAGCCGGTATATGCGTTTGTACAAGAGACCACATTAATATACACAGAATCACTACCCACAAATAGTTACAATACATACTATGTAAATCACAGATTGATGAGTTAATGCAGAGATAAAGTGGCTGCATATATGTAATAAGCCTAAAACAAAAGCTTTCGATGAGAGATAAAATAATTGAACATTAGGCTAATCACAACACTTGAAGAAAGTCACAGGGATAAAAAAACTTTATTACACACATTTCACACCTAAAAAAGATTATGATCTGAGAATCAAAGTTAATATACACGGAGAATGTAAAATATTACAGACTGGAAGTCATGTGACATGAGATACTTCCGGTTGTAATCACTGGAACGCACAGTGCACTCCATTCACGAGTGTTTGGCGGTTTATTCTGGGGCACTAGAGGTACACAGGTATTTTTCATTGATGTAATTTATATGTTAGTATAAATATAAGTTGTATTTGACACGTTTGTTATGCTGATGACGGGGACAAGTTCCTTGAAAACGTTTCAATAAAAAAGAGACTTTTGTTGTTCTCACATTCACGAAAGACCTGAGAGTGCAGTTATTTATATTGGAGATATATGTATAGTAAATGTTTTAAATTTAAGTCAGGTCCTGGGAGCTGAGTGTGTTAAGCCTGTTGTTAGCATAGCTGGGGCTCTGAAATGTACAAAATTGGGTTAGTACGCTCTCCAGCGCTCAAAGGGTTGTATAAAGCTACAGGTGACATTTTCACCTGTAGGTTCTGAACTTTTACATTTGTTTTAAAAAAAAGAAATGCAAATGTCTAACTAAAATTCATTATTCATTTAGATTTAAACATTATAAAACAACCAATAGATTTTGCTTATTATAGTATACAAATGCTAAAGTTATTCTTGAGAATTTGTATTTTTTTTCGTTTATATGGTACTTGGGGGGAGATTTAATAAGCAGTGGATGCTGCTTTCTCTGCTGGAAACATAAGTTAAGAATCAGTGGTCGTAAGATACGATACTTATCAGAATGATTGTCATTCCCTGCTAGTGGCCGATTTGCCACAAATGTGCAGGGGGTGGCATTGCACAAGCATTTCACAAGAAACGATTGTGCAATGTTAAATGCCAACGACAATGCCAGGCAGATATGATTTGCTACAACAAATAATAAATTGACCCCTGTATGTTAAAATAGTAAATAAAGAGTTTCTTAGTAAACGTAAGAATGAAATATGTTAAACAGTCCACTTTGTAATATCATTATGACATTTTGCACAGATTATACCAGTAAAGAAAATGGTGCAGAATTCACTGAAAGAATAGTAATATACAGGGAGTGCAGAATTTTTAGGCAAGTTGTATTTTTGAGGATTAATTTTTTTATTGAACAACAACCATGTTCTCAATGAACCCAAAAAACTCATTAATATCAAAGCTGAATAGTTTTGGAAGTAGTTTTTAGTTTGTTTTTAGTTATAGCTATTTTAGGGGGATATCTGTGTGTGCAGGTGACTATTACTGTGCATAATTATTAGGCAACTTAACAAAAAACAAATATATACCCATTTCAATTATTTATTTTTACCAGTGAAACCAATATAACATCTCAACATTCACAAATATACATTTCTGACATTCAAAAACAAAACAAAAACAAATCAGTGACCAATATAGCCACCTTTCTTTGCAAGGACACTCAAAAGCCTGCCATCCATGGATTCTGTCAGTGTTTTGATCTGTTCACCATCAACATTGCGTGCAGCAGCAACCACAGCCTCCCAGACACTGTTCAGAGAGGTGTACTGTTTTCCCTCCTTGTAAATCTCACATTTGATGTTGGACCACAGGTTCTCAATGGGGTTCAGATCAGGTGAACAAGGAGGCCATGTCATTAGATTTTCTTCTTTTATACCCTTTCTTGCCAGCCACGCTGTGGAGTACTTGGACGCATGTGATGGAGCATTGTCCTGCATGAAAATCATGTTTTTCTTGAAGGATGCAGACTTCTTCCTGTACCACTGCTTGAAGAAGGTGTCTTCCAGAAACTGGCAGTAGGACTGGGAGTTGAGCTTGACTCCATCCTCAACCCGAAAAGGCCCCACAAGCTCATATTTGATGATACCAGCCCAAACCAGTACTCCACCTCCACCTTGCTGGCGTCTGAGTCGGACTGGAGCTCTCTGCCCTTTACCAATCCAGCCACGGGCCCATCCATCTTGCCCATCAAGACTCACTCTCATTTCATCAGTCCATAAAACCTTAGAAAAATCAGTCTTGAGATATTTCTTGGCCCAGTCTTGACGTTTCAGCTTGTGTGTCTTGTTCAGTGGTGGTCGTCTTTCAGCCTTTCTTACCTTGGCAATGTCTCTGAGTATTGCACACCTTGTGCTTATGGGCACTCCAGTGATGTTGCAGCTCTGAAATATGGCCAAACTGGTGGCAAGTGGCATCTTGGCAGCTGCACGCTTGACTTTTCTCAGTTCATGGGCAGTTATTTTGCGCCTTGGTTTTTCCACACGCTTCTTGCGACCCTGTTGACTATTTTGAATGAAAGGCTTGATTGTTCGATGATCACGCTTCAGAAGCTTTGCAATTTTAAGAGTGCTGTATCCCTCTGCAAGATATCTCACTATTTTTGACTTTTCTGAGCCTGTCAAGTCCTTCTTTTGACCCATTTTGCCAAAGAAAGGAAGTTGCCTAATAATTATGCACACCTGATATAGGGTGTTGATGTCATTAGACCACATCCCTTCTCATTACAGAGATGCACATCACCTAATATGCTTAATTGGTAGTAAGCTTTCGAGCCTATACAGCTTGGAGTAAGACAACATGCATAAAGAGGATGATGTGGTCAAAATACTCATTTGCCTAATAATTCTGCACACAGTGTATTGCCACTGACCTATTTGGATACAAAATGGCACTTCAAGATGTAAAAAAGATTGGGTAGTTTAATTATCAACATAACGGTAGTTGTTACTATTTATAATTTTTATTTTATTATTATTATCATTTGACTTGGCGCCCCTTAATTTCATTGTACTTGGTGCATGAATAATAAATTAATTCAGTAATTCACTAATTCAGTAAAAATAATGCATACATAAAATAGACTATCAAAACACATTAATACAGGAAGATGTAGGCCTCTCACAGAAGAGCTTACAATAAAACGTATGTGGAAAAAGAAGGTGTGGGCAATTTGTCATTTAAGATTTAGTTGCTACAGTGAAATAAGGCAGTCCAAGATTTATTTTCTTAATTATGTTGAAATGGAAATTTCATACAAGAGATGGTTGGCCTTACTAAAGATGCATGTTTTCGAAGATAAAAGACTGTTGGAGTCTATAAAGCAGGGTAGAGAGTATAGGGTAATTGTGGTATAAACAAAGAGTTTAGATACATGTTTTTTTTTTTCCATCTTCTACTATTTCTTCTATTTCGTATTCTAAGTATATCTTTGTGGACAAAACATTTGGGGTTATATGAAGTAAGGACTTCAAAGTTAAGTTCTACCTTTGGCAGATTGCATAGTATGTGTCTCACATACCAGATTTTTGTTGCATTGCTTGCTCCACGTGCTATGTTTCTGATACCATGCTTCAGTCATTAATACCTGCTATTTCTTGCCACCTGCTCCTCTATCACTTTATATTGCCAGTAGACATGCTAAAATCACATGGGACCATTTCCTATGCTATTACATGGAATAATGATTAATTGTTAAATTATTTCTAGCATTTTGTTGATCTTAGTGATAGTGTCTAACTGGTTTGTTACAGTGCATGTTTCTGACTTCTTACCTGTCTTGAATTTTTTGATTATTTTCTTATTAATCTTTGGTTCCTAATTTTTCTACTGGTCTTTTTATTATCTTCCCATTAACTTTCCAATAACTCAAAGTTTTTGCCATTAATCATTTTGAACATTCCAGAGGTAACACAAATATTATCAGTAATATTAAATTTAAACTTTGCATATGGACTTTAATATGTTATATTGAATATTACTATTTGTATAATGTAGTTTTATTACTAATTCTCATACATTATTTAAATAAGCCAGGGACATCAAATAAGCCAGGGACAGGCACTATTCTGCTTATACATACTGATGTTAGTTTCAGTTTCCAACAGACTTCTAAATATGTTTATTTATTTTTGTTAACAAAACTTACTATTACTTTAAAAAAAAAAAATATATATATATATATATATATATATATATATATATATATATACTATATACCCATAGTTTATCCACACATTGAAAGGAAAATGGTAAAAACAACAAAGTAAAAAACATTATAGCTTTATTTTGTCTGCTTTAGTGTTTTTGGTAAACAAACTGTTCACTCCAAATGCCAAGGATACACATATTTAGTATATAAAATATGTAGCCTTTTCTAATCTCTTAATGTATGGGTATTAAAATATGATAAATGTTTAATATATTTAGAATTGTAATGCAAAACATTACTGGAATATGTTGGATTACAATAAAGGAATTAAAGTTATGTAAAATAAATGTGTTTCTAATGGTATGTTTACAGCAGCTTAGACTGTTTACTGATTATTGTTTCCATGAATTTCAAGATATAAATACGGTTTGGCATGAATTAATTCTGTAGGTAATGTCCGTTTGAAACCCAATTTATGTTGTGTATTTGCATAGAATGATTTATTGTTTCTTACAAATCACAGAAAATAAAAGGAAATGGTATATAGTCTATAAATGTGCAACTTACTATACTGTATGAGACGGTTAATTAAATTATCCAACTGTGGTATTTATAAGGAAATTGCCTTATCCTTTGCCATAAAAAAAGAAAAAGGGATATTCATATATATTACAATAATTTAATAGACTATATTACAGAGATTAATCTAAAAACTTGCATATGTTTAAATTGATTCACTGATGTTTCTTAAGTCGCTATGTTAGATGTAAGTTCAGTTTTAGAAATTAATATTAAATTATTAAACTGAATCATACAAGTATGATAAATATGGCAGGGAAAACCACTTGTATAACTGAGGCAAAAATATAATTTCTACTTTGCATAAAATTTAATATTTTGCTTATTTGTAGTAAAAATGTATATGGACATAGTTGTATACTATGTATCTCTGTCTATTAAAAAACTTGTCATTATAAAACATTGTATTTTATGTGAGGACAGGCATAATACTTAGACAGACATTCTCATTGTAAGTGGGATAACAGTATTACACTGGGGAATTGTTGTTAAATACCCAGAAGGGCTTCATAGTTTTCATGAAGAATTAGGACAAATAAATACTTGGAGATGTTGAAGTTGGAACGAAGTTCCCTTGGGGAACAAAAGGAAGATGATGGTCTAGGTTCCGATTCATTATCCTGGGTGAGGAAGTTATTACTAGCAATTTTTAATTTTCTCACCAGAGATATGTTTAAACCAAACAACATTTTGCTATCCATGTCATCAGATGGAGCTAAAAAAGAGATGTGGATAAGTCAAGAGTAAATCTATCCAAAATGTGGAAACTGCTAAATTGACTGCTTGACTAATTCCAGCGAGTTATTTTTAGCTTTGACCAAAAAGTCATAACTTATTATTAATGTTTATTAAAAAAGCACCAACATTTTACACAGTGCTATGCAGATGTACATTACATTCATTAAGGTACAGACAATACTAACATCAGAATGGAAGGTTATACAAGGGTATATCACATACATTGGACACATTTATTTAACAAACAATGCAAAACGTTCCTTAAATAGTTACAATAACGTTTTCCACAAAAGGTAAGGCCAATCCTGCCATTAGGCACTTTTATACAATATAAGCTACAGTTTGAAAGGCTCAAACTTACATTCTAAAGAAGAAATTATGTATGACACAGAAGGAGAGGGGAGAGAAATCAGAGATATTTTATTTGTAGTGGGGTGATATGAGAATATATAAAAGCTGTAGCAGAAAGAGATAACAGAACAGTTTTGTGTGAGAAAATAGTGGTGCTTCATGATATGAGTTAGTTGAAGTGATAATTGCATCTCATCAATTAAAGGAGTGGGAGGGGTTATATAAATGAGTAAACAATAAGATGGGGGTGGAGTGCATGAAAATTGCTGGGGATGTCAGTCTGTAGGTTATTGTGAGATGAGATTGAATATTTGTCAGAAAATGCTAATTTTATAGTGAGGAGGGGTTAGAGAAGACAGGAAGTCTGGGTAACTGATAAAACAGAGACAGAGAGAAGATTTTAAAATGAGCCAACAAATGTGGAAAATATTTTTACACATTGCTTACTTGAAGAGAAAGACAGAAATGTTTCCTTGCAGGAATTTTGAAAGATTTTTTGTGTGCTTGGAGTTTGCTAGGGATGTCTGTGTGTAGGCCTTGCATGCATTTTTAAAGGTTTTCTGTGTGTTTGTAGTTTGCTGGGGATGTCTGTAGGTCTTGCAGGAAGTTGAGGGTTGTTAGATAAAAAAACACACAACTTCAATAAAGTAATGATTTAGGGTAGACTGAAACATTGAATATAATACTCTTTAATATTTAAAGGGGCAGTCAACACAAAAATTACTATTACTTTTTTAGATTAGTTAATGAACAATCTTTACAGCTAACTGTAGCCCAATTTTAATCTATATAAACTTTGCCAGTAAATACACGTACTAGTTCTCATCTGGCCATTTTGAAATGGCCGCCTGACCCCTCCTTCTCTGACATCTCCTAAAGCTTCCACTACAGAATCCTGTCGATCCTGCGTGTTCCTATTTCTCCCGCATGCGCAATGCGCCGTTTTCGTCAAGAGGATAATGATGTATTTGTGACCAGTTGCTGTTAAAACCTAAGTTCCTGCTTTGCTCTTCACAAGTGTAGAGCTTTGTGCCTTCTCACAGACCCCCCTCTGATTTCTGCCTCCCACCTCTGGGCACTGTATCCTTCCTAAGTGGCATTTGTTGCAGCAAATTGCTATAGCTGGTATCAGCTCTCACAGCACTACAGTGATGAAAAGTAGCGCCTGTGATTTCCCGGCATCCTAATATGTACTTAATAAATCTGTACATTCTTGCTATCTCGACATCACAGAAATATGGAACACCAGAGTTATGTTGTCCATTCTTTAAAGATCACAACATATTAACAAAGAGAACTGCTCTCTAAAAATCGTAACGCTGCTGAGAACAATACAAAAGGGAGTGTTTAGTCCATAGCAACTAAGATTTGGGTGAGAGAGATTTACTGTATGTGGCACAACAGACACTGTAATGGAAATTCTAATGGTTGTTTAAACAAATTGCCAACTTCTGTGCTGAACACCCCAAACACCTCTAATCTAAAACTTTACTGATACGCTACTTTTTATCACCATAGTGCTGTGAGAGATGATACCAGCTATAGCAATTTGCTGCAATAAATGCCACTTAGGAAGGGTACAGCGCACAGAGGTGGAAGGCAGAGATCAGAGGGGTGTCTGTGAGAAGGCACAAAGCTCTGCACTTGTGAAGAGCAAAGCAGGAACTTAGGTTTCAACAGCAGCTGGACTGCTGGTCACAAATACGTCATTATCCTCTTGACGAAAATGGTGCATTGCGCATGTGGGAGACATAGGAATACGCAGGATCGACAGGATCCTGTAGTGGAAGCTTTAGGAGATGTCAGAGAAGGAGGGGTCAGGCGGCCATTTCAAAATGGCCAGATGAGAACTAGTACGTGTATTTACTGGCAAAGTTTATATAGATTAAAATTGGGCTACAGTTAGCTGTAAAGATTGTTCATTAACTAATCTATAAAAGTAATATAATTTTTTGGGTTGACTGCCCCTTTAAATATTAAAGAGTATTATATTCAATGTTTCAGTCTACCCTAAATCATTACTTTATTGACGTTGTGTGTTTTTTTATCTAACAACCCTCAACTTCCTGCAAGACCTAGGATCCTGTAGTGGAAGCCAGATGAGAAGTAGTAAGTGTATTTACTGGCAAAGTTTATTTAGATGAAAATTGGGCTACAGTTGGCTGTACAATTTGTTCATTAACTAATCTAAGTAAGTAATAGTAATTTTTGGGTTGACTGTCCCTTTAAGTTTGTTTGAAAAATGGCATACACATATTACTTATAATTATTAATAGTTCAAATGTAGATATAAGCTATATTATTTATAATTTAATACTGCTAAGAATTATTTTCAGTATTGTTTATAGAGAAATAAAGGTAAAATTAGGATTGCTGAGTTAATTTATTATGGACCTAACCCCAGTACTAATGTTTTTTTTTTTTTTCAACTTTGAAAAAGATCTTTTAGCTCTACAAAATTGCATTAAGTGGAGGCTTCATTAACCCAATGGTAAATAACCTTATAATGTATAATGGCCTAATCACACCGGAGATAAAAGAAAATTGTAAAAAATAATTTTAAAACTTTATTATTAACATTATAATATAATTGATCTTTTACTTTAGTTTAAACCAATTTTTTTTTTTTTAAATAAATTTAGGCAAACATTTTTTATTATGATTTTTATATTATGATTACATTTATTATGGAGGTGTCCTGTGTGTCTCAATCATTTTATGGGAAAAAATGTCTAAAATAAAAACTATTTATCAAGTTGGAATCGAAACGTTCCACTTTTATTGTAAGATTTTAAAAGTAATAAGCCCTCAATTTTTAGTCCAAAATTCTTTTTTATAAATCACATAATTATTATTTCAGAAGAAAAAATTATCTGGCACCAAATATTTTATTTTCTGCCACTGTTCTCTGTAAGCTCAAATAATAACAAAACATTGGCAAGTGTATGCTCAGTGATGGACATAATCTATTTTACAATGCACAAACAAAAGAAGTTGACTTTTAAAATTCCTGTGAGATTCACAATATAAAGGTAAAAAAAGCAATGGATTACAGAGATAAAGAAAATTATCATTAATTACATTCAAATAAAAAAATAATAATTGATGAAGCCAAAATGAAATGCACAGTGGCTAGGAAATAGGATGGCATGCATGGAAAAAAAATAATTATGTCTAGAGAGCAAAAACCTAATTGATCATTATAGTAGCATTGTTCGAATTGATCATATATGTTCATTGTTTTTAAGCAACATGACAAAGGAGGGGAAGAATAATGGTAAATCGTAAAAAAAGAATATCTTAAACAAATATATATATAAAAAATTTATAATAAAGGAAAAGTACCCTACATAATTTTCTTCCTTTTTTATTACATAGACAAGATTTCTGGACTCATTGGTGGAGCAGGGGGTTAATAAAAAAATGGCGCTATAGAAGCATTTAAAATATGTTTGTGTTTCTTCAATGACAGCAAAAGTCCTTTTGGAAAATCATGCATAGGTAAATTGTTTCCCTACCATGAAAGAAGATATTGAGTTTTGATTGATTGCTATCTGGATTTATGGTTTTTTTTTTTCTTTTTGTTATTTTTGTGTGAGGAAGAATACAGCCAAATGTCAGGGCAACCTAGAAATTGTTTCAGAATTCTCATGAGCATAATAAATTAAGGGAATTTTCCAAGAAAAAATGACTAGCCTTTTCCTATTTATTCATTGGTTTATCTAGGAGTTTCTCAAGAAGCAACAAACAATGACTGCTTGATTATCCATTTATCTTACACAGGGGTAATCAGTCAAAGGTGATACTGAATTTATACGAAACCTGAAAGATAAGTTAACCATCCAATGGCATTTGGTAGGGAGTAAAGTCATTATGTTTTACTTGCTAAGGTATTTAATACATGTATTGACCTTTGTCTGTATCCAGGATATCACCATTTAACTGTCTCAGCTAAATTAGTTAATTAATTATACCTATTTGTGGGCTGTTACATGTAATATTCATATTTTGAAGAGCGTAGAGAAACCGATGTTGTGAGTTTTCATGGTTCTGTTTCTTTATTCCATGGCAGTGGGTAGTGTTTCATGCATATGGACACATTTATATATATGGCAGTTTAAGTTGGCATCCCATGATTTTAGGATAAGTTGGGTGGTTCTACTCAGGGTCTCAGTTTTCTAGGGATTTCTTTTGACAAGATGGAAATGGAATGTAATTTATCAGATTATCAGGAATTAGGATCAGGAATAAGAATTTAAAAAAAATTAAGGCTGAGCTGATGGTTTAAGAGCTTACTTTTCTGGATGTTGTTGTATTCCAGGGTGTCTTAGATGTCAATATTATGTTATGTTATGATATCTTATTTTCCTATGTGGGTGGTGATGCTAGATGATAAAATTTTTCCTTGTCTTCTTGGTTTCCTTTTTTTTTTTGTTTAAGTTGTGAATTATCATGTTTTAATAAACTGCTACTTTTGTTTTTTTTTTATTCAAATGTTTAGGAGTGTAAAACAGAATTAAGCATTTTTGGTTAGAATGGTAGAATAGGTATGTATCTACATGCTTCTTTGCACATTATACTCTGAATTGTTTTTGATTTGTAGTGTCAATTTTAAGAACATGCTTTTATGAACAGCTTTTAAAGATTTTGGTGTTTGTTGGTAAAATAAAAACATTTGATAGTATATGCAGCTAGAGAATGTTAAACAATTGGGCAAAGTCTTACCAGTTTTTTTCTATGACTTACATATTTATTTGTTCATGGTATCTTCTCTATGTTTTCTATTGATATATATACTAGGGATTAGGTTGTGTTAGTTTACTTGGATAGCTATTTTCTAATACATCAAAGATGATTGAGATGACGGTCCGGACCTGGAGCTTTATTAAGAGCTAAGGCCTTTATAGCTTTATTAATCTCCTACTCTAATATAGGTCTATTTAATTCTTCTAAATCTTCAGGAGGTATTTGGGGTAGATTACATATTTCCCAAAATTTTGCCTTATTATGGTCATTTATTTTATCAGCAGAAAAGATTTTTCCTAAAACAATTAGTAAATGCTTCAAGCATACAAAAAGAATGCTAGACCAGATCCCATTGTCACGAGAAACTCTTATAAAAAGACAATACTAGTTCACATTTAACAGCTAGTGAACTGAGAAATATTGAGTTCCTTAGTGACAATGGGACCGACCCAAGGCCCACAGTTACCTCAATACCTCCTGACAATAGGGTTGGCACACAGGTTTTTCAGGATGTCATCAGGGCCACTGAAGGAGGAGGAGAAAGATGAAGAGGGACAAGAGGCAGAAGGGGATGAAGCAGAAGGAGAGGCAGATGGAACAAATATACCCTATAAAAATCATAAACTTATCCTCAACAGTGTTGACTGGTTCAGAGATAGAGGTGCTGAGTTTGGGTTATGTCCCTAGTAAAAAGTTTAATCTTTTTGACACCATTGTTGATGTTAATAAACTGATCAGGGATTTAACCCTTAAGAAATTATTTTGGGATAAATGTACTACTAACCCACAAACCTCTCTCTCTGACCCAGCTGTACATACAGGGACACAGCAGATTTTTGATGTTGTCAATTTTCAGGAACTTTGTTACACACTTTGTCTTTAGGACTTAGGTTTAGAATCAAATGATGAATTACAGGTTCTCAAGGCATCACATGGTGGGTATAGGCCAAGATCAGTGTTTTACCCCACTCGTGAAAGAGGTCCATTCCTTGAAGCATTTCATAAAAGAGTTGAACAAGATCTGATCAAACTTTATAATAACCCAAAGAGAACATATCCTAACCTAACTCTAGAACAGAGAGAAGCTGTTGACAAATTTATATCTAGAGAGGACATAGTTATTAAGGATTCAGACAAGGGAGGAAGCATAGTTGTTGTTGATAAAGCCTACTACAGAGCTGAGGCACATAGGCAGCTATCTGATAATATGCTTTGGTTCTCTTTTTGAGCATCTATCTAGCTGGGTTGAATCCCTCCTTCAGCCCATCATTCTCCAGATCCTGTCCAATCTTAGGGATACAAAACATCTTCTGAACTGCCTCACACAGATAGTGTGGGACAAGGACTGTTCTTAGTTGACAATTGATGTAGTTGGTCTGTATTCAGCCATACCTCACAGTCTGGGGCTTGAGGCATTCAGATGTTTGCTTTATCAGTTGAGTAACTATGACAAATTACTTAAGGAGTTTGTGGTAGAAGCACTTGACTTTCTATTGCAACACAACTATTTTAAGTTTGAGGGTGAATACTTTCTCCAGAGGCGTGGGATGGCCATGGGTGCCAAATTCGCACCTTCTTATGCGAATATCTATATGGCTTGGTGGGAGCGGTCTCACGTCTATGGAGAGGGTAACCCTTACAAAGAATGTATCAAAACATACAAAAGATACATAGATGATCTTCTGATCATTTGGACAGGGACTGAGGAGGAGAAATCTGATTTTGTTTCATTGATCAATTACAATAATTTGGGATTACAATTCATTTCACAATCTGATTTATCCCAGACTATATATCTAGACATGACTATAACAGGAAATATTGAAACAGGCCTGGTCATGACGACTTTATATCGTAAACCTATCTCATCAAATACGATTCTGCATGCAAATAGCAACCATCCAAGACATACTGGTTTTGGAGTTGGCAATTTATACGAATCAAACGTAACTGCACCAGTGAATCTGATTTTGAGAAGAACAGTGAAATATTAAAAACACAGCTTTTAGAAAGAGGCTACTCCAAAAACTTGAGGTCAAGTGTATGAATAGAACCCATATGTTACAAAGTAACACTAATGCATTGAAATGTAAATCTTTTGACAAATCCAAACAACTTTTTGTCACTACTTATAGCCCCCAATTTAGAGAAATTTGTGGGAAATACTGATGGCAGAGGATAGTCTAAAAGATTTTGTCCAATTTGGATGTAAATACGTGGCAAAGAGGGGATGTACCTTAGGTAACATTTTCTCACCAAGTATGCTCAGGAAACAAAAGAGTGACAGCAGTTGGTTACATGTGAAAGGACATTACAAATGTCATTTCAACAAATGTATTGCCCGTGGTTGTACTAGAGTGACTCGTAATTTCCAATCTATGGTCACACAGAAAGTGTACATGTTAACAAACTGTACAAATTGCCATACCTTTAATGTAATCTATCTGGTAGATTGTACACTTTGTAGGAAGCAGTATGTGGGATGTTCCTCCAGAGAGACACAAACTCGCATTTGTGAGCACTTAAACAATATTGACAATGGAGTCGAATGCTCTGATTAGCAAGGCATTTTATCCATATTCATGGAAAAAATGTAAAAATCTTCCAATGGCAGATTATTGAACAGGTCAAAGCCCCTGAAAGAGGGGGGGATA
This sequence comes from Bombina bombina, assembly GCF_027579735.1. NCBI lineage: Eukaryota > Metazoa > Chordata > Amphibia > Anura > Bombinatoridae > Bombina > Bombina bombina. The sequence goes on from NC_069499.1 coordinate 376,339,733, forward strand.
TTAACAACAGGCTCCTATACCAAGAAGCCTATTGGATATTCTTACTTAAGACACGGAGACCAGAGGGTTTTAGCATTGAGGGGGATATTATTAATTTCTGGCAACGTAAATGAAGTGATTTTCAAACCTGAGTTTAAAACATGATGAGATTGTGCCCTGTAATACTAGATTCATGTAACTCAATCTTTCACAGAAGTTGTTTTTATCTCTCATTCCATACACACTCATTGTTTTCACTATAGGCTCTACCAAGCCTTAACAAATTTGTGAATACCGGTGATGACTGGCCCCTATAAACTAAGAGATTTTCATTTGCTCAATCCAAACATACTCTATTTAATTTAGGCTTTATTAAGCTTTAATCATTCAATAAATTCATAAACACCAGTAATGATTGTATACTAAGGCAGTTTGCCATATAGATTAGTTATCTCAAATCTAGCGTTACCATTGAGAAATATATTAATTTCAATCTATAATAGGCTTAAAATAGTCCTTTTTTCACTTCTCAATAGTCGATGTAGGAGCTACTGCTCCAAGAAAATATGTGGGGCGTTTTCACATTGTTACGTATTAAGTAAAGTTAATGTGAGCTGGTTATGAATATATGATAGGATTACTTTATTAAAATGGTTTGCATGGAAATCTCAAACTGATCGTGTTTACTAATATGTAGGGCATCTGTTTGAATAATGAATATAGTCAAGTTTCAACAAGTTGGTCACCGTCATTTGTTAAGGTGATTTTGCCTTAAATGGTTTGAAAGGTAAACATTTATTATGTTCATTAATATGCCTAAGATTCTCTTTAAATTTCTTAAAATGCATTACAAGTGCAAAATTTTATTTGAATAGATCAGGCATTACAACTGATTGATGTTCTTAGGGCATAATGTTAAATAGTATTGTAGTCATTTGCAACTCATATTTATCCTCTGACCATTGTTGTGCATTTGCAAATGTTCACATTACTTTTCCCTTGTATAACTTGTCACCTGATATTTTACGGTAGTCTGCTGTTAAACATTCTGCATTGTCTATGTCAAAATTAACTAATTTGTTCAAAATATCTTAATTGCTTACAGCTGGGAGCATATGTTGCGCCTGACATAGGGTTATTTAAAGCCCTGTGTCAGTGTGCTCCAATGTGTCTATGAGTAAGGCTTCACTAATCCGAAACGTGCAACACAACCCAGCAATTGTTCTTATGCACTCGTTTTTTGTTTTAAGACTAAGTCTGTTTTAATGATTTCAAATAAAGCTTGAAGTTTGCTTTCAAAACTGTGCCTCAAGACTCACCCAGTCTTTTTGTATGCTTGAATCGTTGGATAACTTACTGGGTTTAAATTTTGGCACATTGGCGATCTCAACAGTGCTTTGGGGCTATGGAGACGTAGAGGGAATCCAATTGGATTAAAAGGCTCATTGCGTCACAAACCGGAAGTTGAAGAGCAAGTAGCGTAGAGCAATAGCAACTCGATCGCTCTGGAGTGACTCTCCAGCTGAAAGACACAGAGGAACAAGCTACAAACAAGGGGACCGAGATCTGGCGAACAGGCACGGGTAAGCAGGTTTCCAGCTCTAAGTCTTGGGAGTTATTGATAAGTTGCGCTCCCATCAGGTTATGACATTAATGGCTAGTGCCATACTACAAACCTTGTTGTGTGAATGACTATACTCATTAAGAATCCCTGATATATGTTTGTATATTCCAGCTCATACTACATACAAGGGTTTGTTTGATGCTCATACTGATACGATCCACTAATCATATTGTGATTCCCTCCCCATAAGCCACTCGCCTAGAGCCGCACTGGGAAGATTTCTTTTAAATTAGTAAATGCTGCCTTAATATCGGGGGTCTATTTATATATGTGGGGGCAGACATGATCCGCTATAGCGAACCATGTCCGCCGCACATCGATAAATGCCGACAGCATACACTGTCTGCATTTATCATTGCACCAGCAGTTCTTGTAAACAGCGGGTGCAATACCGCCCCCTGCAGATTTGCAGCCAATCGACACACATGTATGATCGGGCGGATTGCTATGAGCCACCTCAGAGGCGGTGTATGAGTTTAGGAGCAGCGGTCTTAAGACCGCTGCTTCTTAACTCCTGTTTCCGGCGAGCCTGAAGGCTCACACGGAATCAAGTGGAACAGGGAATATGTGGCCCTTGTTAATTAGACCCCCAGGACTTTAAGTAATTCTTGCCTCTCTTGTCTGAATAGCTTCTATAATAGAAACCCTTGCCTCTTTGACCCTATTTGCCAATAATTTACCTCTTTTACCCTCAAATCTATATAGTTTGGAACTCGATTTTATAGAATCCATTGTGGATTTTTGGTGTAGAAAAGCCTCCCTCTCCTTCTTTGATTGTAGATTATTTTCACAAATAATTGGTTAGATAATTGAATGTTGTGGACACTATTTTTCTTCTTTAGTTAACATAAATATGCTTTAATCTCTCCTCATAATACCGCCTTTGAAGGTTCCAAAAAAATCCACTATTTTCTACTGAATTTGTATTATAGGGTTTATATTCCTTCCATTTTTGCTGCAGCCAATTCTTAAATTTGATATTAAAATAGAGATATTTAGGAAAAAAAGAAAGAAGAACAATTATATGTTCAACTATTTACCAGTAAACTTAACCTGCTTGGCTAATGATCCAAAATTGTAATGGGCAAAATATCTATCTCCAGGCCTTGGCCTAATCATTTTTAATTCGCAAAAAATGACATCTATTTTAGAGAATGTTTTATGATATTTAGATTCACAAGTGAATCCATCAGCATCTGGATATTTAATTCTCCAGATATCCTTTAGGTTTGGCATATTTCTAAAAAAAAATAACACTAGCATTTCTTGTTTTGGGAATTTTACCTATGTTTTCCCATTTGAAATCAATCTTAGAAATTAGATTAAAATCTTTTTTGAACTTCAATCCTATTGGCTGATTGCATCAGCCAATTGGATTTTTTCTACCTTAATTCTGATTGGCTGATAGAATTCTATCAGCCAATCGGAATTGAAGGGACACCATCTTGGATGACATCACTTAAAGGTACCGTCATTTAGTAAGAAGACTCCGGATGAAGAGCATGCTCCGCGTCAGATGTCTTGAAGATGGACCTGCTCCGCTCTGGATGGATGAAGATAGAAGATGCCGTCTGGATGAAGACTTCTGCCCGTCTGGAGGACCTCTTCTTCCTAGCTTGGATGAAGACTTCTGCCCGTCTGGAGGACCACTTCACCTGACTTTGTTGAGGACTTCGGCCCGGTTGGGTGAAGACTTCTCAAGGTAGGGTGATCTTTAAGGGGTTAGTGTTAGGTTTTATTAAGGGGGGATTGGGTGGGTTTTAGAGTAGGGTTGGGTGTGTGGGTGGTGGTTTTTTATGGTGGGGAGGCTATTGTACTTTACACTCTGGGTTCATTGGGGGTGTAAGGTTAGGGGTGTTTACACTCTGGGTTCATGTTAGGGTGTAAGGTGTAGACATAATTCTTATTTCCCCATAGGATTCAATGGGGCTGCTTTAGGAGCTGAACGCTGCTTTTTTGCAGGTGTTAAGTTTTTTTTCAGCCGGCTCTCCCCCATTGATTCCTATGGGGAAATTGTGCATGAGCACGTTTAGCTAGCTCACCGCTACCGTAAGCAACACTGGTATTACAGTGAGATGTGGAGCTAAGTTTTGCTCTCCGCTCACTTTTCTGTGGCTAACACCAGGTTTTTAAAAACCCGTAATACCAGCGTTGTCTGTAGGTGAGCGGTGAGCAGAAACTGCTCGTTAGCACTGCACAGCTTTACCGACAAAACTTGTAATCTACCCAACAGTTTTTTTCTAACACCCCACAACCGCCGACTTTAAATAATACAAATTTAGTACTCCATTTATAATCTAGCCCATAATATGTTTCCTGTATAAATATGTAGGCAGAATGCCATCATTGCCTGATTTCGGCCAGTAACATTCTGGAAGTATGGGAGGTGGTGTGTGCAGAAATTTCACAAGAATATAGTCATCCAAATCGTACTAACCTTATATATCTCTAGAAAGATAGATAGATAGATAGATAGATAGATAGATAGATAGATAGATAGATAGATAGATAGATATAGAAAGATAGATATAGAGATTTATAGAGTATAGATAAATAGATAGATAGATAGATAGATAGATAGATAGATAGATAGATATATAGATAGATAGAAAAAAGATAAAATGGGGCAATCCCTGCAAGTGGTGAGATGTTTTTTTTTTAAATGAATGGAGCTCACTGTAAAGGGAAACTTTGCTGTGTAGGGTGAAGCTAGCAGTGAGCATGTACACATTAAAAATTAAATCCTGCAGCCAATATAAATTACATTGCGCTGCATATTGCATCTTACTATAGCTTCTATTTTCACATGCCTATGTTTTTCTATTAGGGTATTAAGTATTTTGAGTATTTTGTCACAATCTCGTCACCTTTTCATTTGCGAGAAAAGACAGTGAACGCCCATATTCAGCCCATTTTACAAAAACAACAACAATAATGCTTTGTATTTTGTACTAATAGGCATAATTAAGTGATTTTGCTTAATCAGTGTAATTTAATTACAAATTAATCTGTGCATATTTCATATGATTTATTCCTGTACAATTTACATACAAATTTTACATTTTTGATCAAATACAATTTTTGGTGAAAAATTTTGGTATAAATTTTGATGCACCTTAAAAATGCAATTGTTTCCCCTGTAATTTTTTTTTTTGTGAATGGTTAAATTATTAATTTTGTATGATTTTGATATGACAAATTTAAGTGTGCAATTTTATAATGTATGTATCTCTTTCCCAAATGAAAATGCAGTATACGCTCTTTTGTGAGAGAGCTTGTTTTCAGGGTAAAAAGGGGCTTTATATAATTCTATCAGAGAAATAGAAGGACTGGCGAGCATTCTTAAAGGGCCATAATATCACCTGAACATCTCTATGTAAAAAAAGAAAGATATTTTACCTCAAAAGTTTCTCAGTAACCACATCCCATTGTAAAGGACTTCTAAGCAGCAAAATAGTATGTCTGTCCCGGGACAGCGGAAGGAGCGAGCTTACATGCACTCTCATTTCCCTATTTATGAGATCACAGTAAAAGAGTTCATGACCTCAGCACTGTTGATGCTGATAGGCTGCTGTTCATTTCTTCTTATTTTTTTTTACCTGCAGCTGGGCTGCAGCTGAGTATAACTTTTTACACAAAACTTACTCTGCTGAGCTGAGGAAATTGTGAGGTAAAATATCTTCCTTTTTTACATAGAGATGCTCAGGTGATATTTTCCTGTCAGCTTTTAACAGTTATACTGCATCAGTTTCAAGTGATTTAGCATATGAGTATTATGTCCCTTTAAATAATCTCACCAGACCAGAGACCTTTAGATAATTGGCCATATAGATAAAGATAAAAAGAAAGGAAGAAAGATGATAGATAGATAAACAGATAGACAAATATATAAACATATATATAAATAGGTAGATAGATAGGTAGATAGATAAATAATGTCAACCCTTTAGATTTGATTAAGACATGCACAAATATTAAAAGGGTATTTAAACTGTGCTTCTTACTTTTCTAAGAGCCATTCTAGTGATCAAATTACATGCTCTAACCAATTATAACATTTGATATTATTACTAAATTGACCCTTTAAAGGACCACTAAGTACAGTAGAATTGCATATTTAACAAGTGCCTAATGAAAAGACAACACAATAGTACTTACTATGAAGCAGTAGATTTTTCTTTCTGGCAAATTAATTTTTCACCATTTCCCGGCCCCTGTATCATGTGACAGCCATCAGCCAATCACAGACTAGTATACTTATACCCTGTGAACTTGTGCACATGCTCAGTAGGACCTGATGTCTAAAAATGTGTGCATATAAAAAGAATGTGCAAAATTTGATAATAGAAGTAAATTGAAGTCTCTGAAAACTGTATGCTCTATCTAAATTATGAAAGTTTAACTTTGTCTTTAGTTTCCCTTTAAATCTATGTCTACTAGATTATACTAGTGTTTGAAAAAATATCTTAGACTCTATAAAATTGAAAATATTAACATTTAAAATACAATGACATGATAAACACTGTGGGCTAGATTACTAGTGGAGTGCTATTTTAGCGTGCGCCCATAAAGGGTCAAATTTGCTAATTTAGACACACATTAAATAACTAGCCATTACAAGTGGCTGGTTAATGCTCCTGTGAGCTTGCGGTTTCACTTTGCACTTAGCGCAATTAACCAGAGGTCAGACCTATAGTTAATGAAAAAATGTGCCCCAACTGCCCCTCAAATAAAGAAGAGAGTTCTGTATAATTAAAAATAAAGATGAGCTTTTTTTAAAATAAAAAAAACTGCACAAAGCAGTTATAAGGGGTTAAAGTGAGGGGATGAGGGGTGTTTGAAAAAAACGGCACTGAAAGTGCCTTTACATTGCTGTGAATGGGGACTGTGTTATCACTGTAAATATATATGTATATGCATACTGCATATATATATATATATATATATATATATATATATATATATATATATACTGTATTTGCCTGCTGCGCTAGGTGGTTTGCCGTGTCTCAAGGGATGAGAACGAGGCTCCCATTGGAGCCTATGGAAACATCCTCTTGTGAGCACAATGCTTCCAGGATATTTATGTGCGCTTTTATTATTGATTGTAGCACAAATATCTCACTTTCGAAAAGTGCAGTATTGAGCTCTACTCGTAATCTAGGCCAGTGTAAGTACAAAGTGAAAACAAACGCATTTGCCTTAGACCAGGGGTGCTCAACCTTGTCCCCCACATGTTTTGGGACTACAATTCCCATGATACTCAGCCATCCTAAAGAGTTCCTAAAACAAATAAATTTCCTTTCAATTTGTACTAATGCTGTTCATCACATTATTGATGTGATTTACAAAGCATCTATCCTTATAGTTCTAATTACAATTTACAAAGAGATGGGGATTCTTCCCCAGTTCAGAAAATTGAATTCTAAAATAGCATAAGTGCAAACATAAATGTTCTGCTTGTTTCACAAGCTATTTTTTTTAAAAAAAGAGAGATAGAAAATTACCAAAATGTCTTTCTTGAAATGCTCCATATAGAAAAATAGCCAATGTCATTCTCAAAAGCACCCAAGTGGCAGAGCAAATTATACTTTTCCATAAGTGCAAGTAAGTGGTGTTGAATGCTGGTCTTTCCAAACACCTATTAGACTGTAACATATCATTCTTTACCTATCCATTTGTTGCTTTACTCTTAATAAAAAGTTGTTATAATTCATTCTTGCAATCTTGAAAAAGCTATTATTCACTCTGCATGGTACCTTTTACATCGGCATAGAAAGAGTGTCAGTTAGCCTGAAACTTTTAGATTAATACCAGAATAACCAGGGAAATCCATTTTATAGTGCTAAGGCATTTTTGATGATTTGTCGTACATATCTCTGTCTGTGTGGGTACATGTGCTGTGTTCACAACTGGAATCATCTTTAAGCAGAAAGCAAAAGGGGTTGCTTTGGCAACCAGACAAATGGAAAAAAGAATTAACATATGAGATGCATTAAAATATTTGATCTTGACTCAATGCATTCATCAGAGTGTATGATTTCAGTTTAGCATACAAAAGGTTTTAACAACATACTGTATCTTCTAAATTAAAATAATGTACATTCTTTTTCTATCCAACAGATACATTTACTGTTATTTAGTTTAGTCTGTGTTACGTATCTTTGATTATTCTGAGAGCATCTAATATCAATTGGCCCGTATGCATCATTACACACTCTGATGAGCTTACGCTGCTTTGTACATGGAGCCCTATATATGTAAATCTATGTATCATCTATCTGTCTAAACCAAAAATAAGACCATTACTGAAGAAACAAACTTCACTGTGAGTGAGTTAAAAAAATTCAAAGGAAACCATTCACTTCATTACATTACATATAATTTGTTGTTTATTTTGTACAGGAACTAATGTTTATTGTGCTTTATTGTGAAGTATTTTTTTTCAAAGCATGCTGGGATTCCTATAAAATATATTTTATAAAATATATATATTTTTTACTATTTTCTAATTACACACAGCCTTTAAACAGTGCCTGCAATCTTTAACAACCATTCCCTAGTGTATGTGTGTTTGCTTTTGTTCGTGTGTCTGCATGTGTGTGTACACGTGTGAGTTGTTGTAATACATAATGCAATATATATATATATATATATATATATATATATAGATATATAGATATATAGATATATATATATAGTATCCACAAAGAGAACCAAAGTAAGCGCTTCATAGCCCAAAGTTGATAGATAAAAAAAATATGTTTATTAGGACATTTTAAAAGCAAAAAGTGTCCAAAAAGGACAAATAGTAATCCAGGTTAGAGTTGCAGGCACATAGAACAGACATGTTTCGTGCTCAGGTAGCACTTGATCACTTTTGGCGTGTGGAACAAACACGCTGAACCAACAGCTGCCATAGCTTGTGATTAAGGGATTCAAATATCCCGCCCTCCCCTCTCATAGAGCCTTTTACCTACTGTGAACAGAGTATTATTTGTGCGCTCTGCTGTGCAGGTTATCGTTGGACTATTATATATATATATATATATATATATATATATATATATATATATATATATATATATACGTATATATATATATATTTAAAAGTACATACTCATCCCAAAATTGTTGGATTACTACCACTAAGGTCCCCATTTATCATTCCATGGTAGACAGGGGTGTACTTATTTGCCCCTGTCCACCTGTCTTTGCCTCTGATGGTCAGCAATCCGCTGCCCGAATTTAACATTGCACATAAGCGCTCCTCTGTGCTCGCATGCAACCCCACCACAGCCAGGAGCTGTAAATTCCCCCCATTCAGACAAGACCAGGGAGATTAAAATTCTCCACCTAAAAGATGGAGAACAGGGTAGGGAAGCAGTGGTCTGTTGACACAAGCACAAATGAACCTGCAGGCAAAGGGGGGAGAAGGGTTTGATAAATTGAGCCCCAAATAACTATTAACCCTAGGGGTAAGAGAAGAGAAACAATGGGTAGCGTGACTGCATTCCTGATTGGCTCACTAGCTATGTTCTGCTACAGAGTTGCAATAATTGTGGTTCCTAAACACAACTTTACCTATCTGATTAATAGACACGTGCAGTGAAGAAAATATTATTTCGGATGAAATTTGTTTCCCCGAATATTCCTTGGCTGTACTAAAGCTACATTTTCATTAAACATTTACATTTGTGTTTGTTAAAACAAATTTAAAGATTTAAATGAATGAATACTGACAATTGTTTGTAGTATTTTTTTTTTCATTTCTTTCTTTTTGTTGGTGCATTAATTCAGATTTTTTTTGTTAAAATGAAATGAAAATCAAATTTTCATGACAAATGTGCATTCATCCAAAAATAAATGCACATCTCTAGTGATTAATCTCATTGTGGGAGTTAAACACAGTTATCTAGGATCAGTAATGCAAACATTACATACTTTAATTAATTAATTTCATCCTCCCTTTAATAATTTTAAAAGATAAAAATCAAAACAAATATTTTGTTATTTAAATTCAGTAAGGTGACACTTTAAATACAACTACACTGATTAATAATAATAATAATAATAATAATTCTTAAAAAAAGAAAAAGCAGTTCTATTAATAACTAAAACACAGCTATTTAAAAAAAAAAAAAACATTACCCAGAAAAGTTACAAAAGTTTTCATACAGTTAATGAGTTCAATTTCTTGACTCAGCACATATCAATTAAAAGCTAACAAATCTGCATAATGTTATAAGACCTCCAGCTTCTAGGAATGATTCCAAAAAAGAGATGAAATCATTTACTAAAAGCTTTCTACAGAAACCTGTTGTGAGTGCTTCTGAAAAATATCAAATACAGATTAAAGGCAAAAGTATAGCATACAATAATTCTGCATGAATTAAAAATAAAAAATAAATAAAAATGTCCACTTACCTGATTGAAATGTAAAGGTGCTTTCATTGGCAATATTTTATATTTTTTAAAACATATTTGTTAAGGTTCAAGAAAAAAAAAAGATTATTCATGTAAAAAAAGGCTCTGAACTAATCATAACAGCAACAAGTAGCAATGTTCTATCTAGGTGGTTTTACCAAAAACTAGGACCATGCTACTAAAAGCATAAATGGACCATGCTACTAAAAGCATAAAGTTCAATGTGAGTTAAACTTACTTCAATACATGTGGCACAGATTACAAGTGGAGCTCAAAACTATTAGCAATAATGAGTGCTAACACCACTTAAGTTAAATCAATAGTACTCTTATTCTTTCTCTCATATTACAAGTTGAAGGTAAAATGGTAGCACTCGAGCCAAAGCCTTTGGAACACAAATGTCTGGAGGTTGAATAGATTGGCCTCATAGGTTTCGATGGGGTACACTACAAAACTATGTTTTGAAAAAATTAAAAAGTTGAATTATCTTTGTTCTTCATGCAAAAGAAAAGTTTTTTTTTATTTAAATATATATTGTGCACTTCAAAAATGATAAACAAGTCTATTCACCAGAAGGCGCTCACTGCATTTGTCATTAACATCTGGTAATCTGATACTATATGTTTGTGGTCTGAAGACAAGGATAAAACTCCAAAACATAACCAGAATAACTCATCTACTGTCTGGAGAAGTCTAGTCAGAAGTGGTCTTCATGGAAGACTTGCGGCCAGAAAGCCATACCTCCAATGTGGAAACAAAGCCAAGTGACTAAACTATACACAAAACCACAGGAACTGGGAATGCAGAAAAATAGCTGCAGGTGCTCTGGACTAGTGAGTTAAAATATGAAATATTTGGCTGTAGCAGAAGGCTGTTTGTTTACCGAAGGGCTGAAGAGCAGTATAACAATGAATTTGTGCAGGCATCAGTGAAGCATGGTGGAGGTTCCTTGCATTTCTTCAAATTAAGTTTTCAATTTGGTTAGAATTAATGGTCCCCTCAATGCTGAGAAGTACAGGCATGCAACACCATCAATGAGGCATCTGATTGGCCCCAAATTCTTCTGCAGCATAACAATGACCTCAAACATACAGCCAAAGTCATTAAGAATTTAAGAAGAACAAGGAGTCAACATAATTGAATCTGTCTGGGATTACATGAAGAGAAGCAACTGAGGCTGCCTAAATTCACACAACTGTTAGCTCCCCAAGATGTTTAGAACAACCTACTTTCCTAGTTCTTTAAAAAAAAAAATTGTGTGCAAGTGTCCCTAGAAAAAAATATGCTGTTTTGAACGCAAAGGGTTGTCAGACCAAATATTGATTTGGTGTATATTTCTCTTCTGTACACTCACTTTGCATTTGCTAAAAATTTAACTATTAACATTTCTGTACTTTAAAGCATTACACAGTGCATGTACACACACTATATATATGTGTGTGTTTATATATATATATATATATATATATATATATATAATTTATTTATATTTACATACATACATATATATGGATTGTATTTAAATTTTAAATCATAAGCTTACCTGCATGGAAATCTATCCCAACTGCAAATGATGTTCCAGAGATAGGCATCAGTGCATCCATTTTATCATTTGGATCAAGTGGAATTCCTCTGACTCCCTCTTGAATGGAATACATTAGAAATGATTCAATACCTTTAAGAAGTAAGTAATGCTTGTCAGTGATATGGAGTAGACTCTGTGTATAATCTGACATAATATTTTTTTAAAGTAAACTATTTCTGTTTAGTTAAACTTTTCAGCAATAGTACTCAAAACATGTATTTTGCAAACTAGCACATTGTTTGCAGCAGGTAATATATTTTACAACATATAACAAAAACAACACCAAATCACAAACTGTTTGGGAAAAATATGTATCTGTATTTAATTTTATTGATAATTTCCTGCATTTTATTAGTCAGAATTAAAGTCATAATATAATACAGGAAAGAGAGTAGGAGCATAGGAAATAGAGACAAAACATTGTATAGCACCTACAAGAAATATAATTATTATATTGAAAATACTGATATAAGACCTGCAAGCTAAAGTAGCATATTGTCAATTCATCAAATCTTCACATTATTAAACACTTTATAGAATTTTGTAATTCCTTGTAACAAGTTTAAAATAGTTTGCATGTGAAGCATTTTAGAACTGCCAGTCCTCAAAAAAGTTTTCGAGCTGATGATTTGAACTTATAAAATGTGCCAACTTTAATCATCTTACTGTCAATGTCTAAATTTAATACAATATATTTTATCTACTAACCTCTTCATAGTATATACAATTGGCTTGGAAACATTAGATTAGAATTGTTAATGCGGAATATTACATATAAAGCTGTATACCTTGGCAGGACATGCGGTTTTTTCTTAGGTTATAGCCAACAGTGCACATACATGTCCTAGTGGATTCTGATGTTGGTAAACATAGCTGTGAACATCCACCATTATTTAGTTGGCATGGATTTGTACCTATATAGTAGATGGAAAAGGCACACAAGTAACTTGGAAGTTAGAAACAGCAATACATTATATTCGCTAATGAAAGAAGTACAATTTATTGACCATATTATTGACCATAATAACATCACAAAAGCAAGCTTAGTAACAGGTAAAAGAATATAACTTGAAATAACAACTTTTCTTCATTAAACATGTGTGTGTTTATGTGTGTGTATGTGTGTGTGTAAGTATGTGTGTGTATGTGTATGTTTATGTGTGTTTATGTGTGTTTATGTGTGTGTGTGTTTATGTGTGTGTGTGTTTATGTGTATGTGTGTTTGTGTGTTTGTGTGTGTATGTTTGTGTTTGTGTGTGTATGTGTGTTTATGTGTGTGTATGTGTGTGTATGTGTGTTTGTGTGTTTATGTGTGTGTTTGTGTGTGTATGTGTGTGTGTTTGTGTGTTTGTGTGTGTGTGTGTGTGTATGTGTGTTTGTGTGTTTATGTGTGTGTTTGTGTGTGTATGTGTGTGTGTTTGTGTGTATGTGTATGTGTGTATGTCTGTGTTTATGTGTGTGTGTTTTTATAGAAAAGTGTCCTGGGCAATGCTCTCTTAGAATAAACTGGGTGCACATCCCCATAACATATGTAGCACTTTAGGAATAAACTGGATACACATCCACTAACAAAGGCAGTGTCTCCCAGATCAGACTTGAGGGATTACAAATATAAACAAGCATTGAAAAAAAACTAGCAGGTGCTTATTCATAAACAAAACAGAGTCAAATTGAAAGAACATGACGCAGAGAATATAGTTATGCAAGAAGGATTTATTACCTCACCAAGGCTTCTCCAGCTCTGGGATCTTTAAGTCAGCCTTAAAGGGACAGTACACTGTAAAATTGTTTTTCCATAAATGTATTTTAAATGACTTGTTATACCAACTGCAGAGTATAAAATATTTGAGAAATTGCATTTTCGGGTTTATTTGTGTATCTGAAATAGCTGGTTTTGTGCTTTGAAACCACATCCTATTACAATGGGTTGAGCTTCAGGTAATATCAGATCTCATTATGTTATCACTTTTATGTACACAGACTTGCTTTCTTATCTTATATTTGTCTGGAACACCAAAGCTCAATACATAGAGAGAACAATGGAAAATTATCATTTTATTACTTAACTATCATGCCCCCACTGAGGGTGTAATCTCTTCTGCTGGCTGTGTTTACATAGGCTTGTCAATAGCGTATACGCCAGTATCAAAACTTTCAGTATAGGTTGGGAAACCACAAGCTAAATCAGCTATTTCAAATGCTGAAATAGGAGTAAAGGAGCCACTTGCAACCAATTTAATACACTCTAGCAGGTAAAAAGGATAATTGGGAATAATTTAAAGGGGAGAAAGTTTTTGGGTGAACTGTCCCTTTAAAGAGACATGAAACCCAAATATTTTCTTTCATGATTCAGATAGAGCATATCATTTTAAACAACTTTTCAATTTACTTCTTATTTCAATTTTGCTTTATTACCTTGGTATCCTTTATTTAAAGAGCAGAAATGTACTACTGAGAGCTAGCTGAACACATTGGCAAGCCAAAGATATATTCCAGGGCTCAAAATTCCAAGTCCTAAGCTACTAGCCAGGCCAAAATGTTACCTGCTACTGATCTCACTCATCACCAGCCCACACCACACCTCTCTTTGTATATGTTTAAAAATTGTGAAACACCTTATTGTGTGTAATTTTTAATATTCACTATTTTAAACTATACTAATTTAAGTCATTTTAATACAATTATTAAAAATATATACTTTTGCTGTCCATTTTGCACAGCTTATAGACGGTATTTATCTCCCTCACCTGTTGTGTAAAACAGGGCTGTTTAAATCTAAAGCAGGTGGGAATTGAAACAAAACTGTTTAGTTGTCAAACATGCTTTTTTAATTTTGTATGTGTAGTTACCTGGACAAATAACCATGGGTGGTCATTAGCTTGATAAAGGTGACAACCATTTGAAATAGCTGATTTTGCCTGCAGAATCTGCCACCTGTACTGATACTGCAGTATTTTCTATAGAAAAGATATGCTAATTTAACATTTTCTCTCTATCTTTCACTACTCACCACAGTTCAATTTCTACTTGTAAATGGCTAGAGGGCGAGGGAAACTTCTAATCCCTTTTCAACAAAGGATACTAAGAAAATGAAGCAAATTAGATAATAGAAGAAAGTTGTTTAAAATTATATGTTCCATCTGATTCATGAAAGAAAAAAAAAATACCCTTTTAAACCAATTCCAGTCTGGGAGAGAAATCCATTCCCAGTTTTTCTGCATATTTTTACATGTTTTGCATATTTAGCAAGGACACCTATAAATGTGCAGTAAGCAAGCTTTTAAGGGTGAGGTTAATATTAGGGATGGGTGAATGTTTCTAAAAATTTGAAATTTAAAACGAATTTTGATACATTTGTTCATTTGAATCGAATTTCGAATGTTTATATAACATTCTAACATTCTATTTTCGAATTTTTGTTTTTGAATTTTTCAATAAAATTCAAAAGTATTCGTTCGAATAATAGAATGTTTAGCTATGTATTCATTCAATTTTGAAATGTAATATGCGAATTCGAATGTGACATTCAAATTTGAAATAGTATTTCTAGTCTACAACTGTGTTTAATAAATGTAATATTCAAATTTGAATGCTACATTTGAATTCGATTGTCACATTCGAATTTGAAATAGTATTTCTAATCTAATACTGTGTTTTAAATGTGACATTTGATTCAAATGTGATATTCGATTAGAATGTGACATTAGAAATAGTGTTTTTAGTCTACAATTGGGTTTTATAAATGTAATATTCAAATTTGAATGTGATATTCAAATGTAACATTCGAATTTGAATGTGACATTCAAATTCGAATGTGACATTCAAATTCGAATGTGACATTCGAAAACTGTAAATAACATTTGAAAATTGAATTTTTAAGAATATTCATTCTAACATTCGAATTCAGATATAAACACATTCACCCATCCCTAGTTAATATCCAAGCACTTGAAGTGTCTTGATGGGTGTTTGGAGTTATCATCTCTTGGCCAAAAGTTGCAACTATATAATGCATTTTATTTATATATTTGTTTGCAACATAATTTATTTTTCAATCTGTGTGTAAAATACCTCTTATTTCAGAGCAAGGAAATCATGCTGAAAAATTATATTAAGAAACGCAATTAGCAATTTTTTGCAGTTATTAGATGATCAGTTTATGACATTTTACCAGTTAATTTTATATTCCGTTAATTTCTTTAAATTATGGGCCCTATTTATGAAGATGACAATTTCTCTCAAAGCATATCTTCCCACTGATGCTTATTGTGTCAAATTTACCTTGAAGGCCAGTCATTTCTGGGTTATTGACAGCTTGTGTAATTGACTGTCAACTTTAACATGAACACACAACCTATGGTGACTTGAAATTTGGCAGAAACATCACTGTAATGCAAATATGAGTCAGTGAAAGGTGTATAACAGGAACATTTGTGATGGTTTTTTAGAACAGTGTTTTGAGAGAAAAAAGCAGCAAAAATGTGCTTTAATACTATCATAAGGTGACACAAACATATCTGCTGGCTCATTTAAATTACAGTGATGTGTACTGGATATTGGCTGGAACCACTTAATAGCAAAATACTGCAGCGCATGTTGCAGAGTGAATATGCCTGATATGGCCTGTTATCCAGAGGTTTGCTGACCTTATTGTACATTTACAACATCAATAGTGATTCCCAATTGAGCTTGAACTTCTGCAAATTATCCTGGTCAGTGAAGGATTATAGTTAATACCTGGTGTGAAAGACCCAAGAAATGTGCCTACATTTTTTAGAAGGACAACCAGTGCTCTTCATCTGCAACTCTGCGTCTGTGAAGAAGCTGAAACATAAAGATGTGCAACAAGGTCTCCTTGATGGAGCTCTTATGCTCAACACAATCACAACGCATGTTGTAACTGTAATGTTGTTTACCCTGAGATAATCTTTTTATAGATATTCTAGACTTCTGTCTGTACCCCTATTCATTTCTATTGTTTCTGTTGCCTAATAGCTAAGATGTTGTGGTTCTAGAGATGGATATACACAATGATGAATTGATTGAATGAATGATAGCTTTTAAAACAGTGTATTGGATGACAGACTGTGGCTTATTAACTGTAAAATTACGGTGAGCTATTTAACCCAAAGATGGCCACTTGCATATCCCATACCTTGATTGTCTTATCATTTTAATAGGGATGACAGAGCTAACATCATTAGAAATCACTGGTTTGTATAACTGTATTAAAAAGAAAACTGGCGACTCTAAATATTTCCTTTCTTCATTCCCAAGAAAAGAGACATGTGCAAAATTTCTCAGTGATAATAATGTACAATCTCATATTCTAATTTTTTTTTTTAGATGTAAGATGATAGCACTTTGTTTAGGTAAAAAGTCTGCTATGGTTAGCACTGTTGTTTAAAGTGTGATTTAACATGCATTGATGGTGCATACTGAGTTCCAATTAACATAATACTTTGCATAGCTGCATTATGTTATCTTGCTTAGAACTCACATCCAAGTCATTTCTCACAACTTAAAGATTAAAATTGTAATATAATAAAATAAATAATTAGAAATGCATTTTAGGTATGGTTATCTATCTATCTATCTATCTCTATCTATCTGTCTATCTCTATTTTGACCCAGAAGAATCTAGCAACAACCGTAATCTGCACACACTTTAAAAACATCATTAGCATTTTGTTTTTACTTAAATAATGAAATCTGTTATTTATATGTTTGAAATAATGATAAGACTGAGGAATCAAACATGATTATTATTTTTGTATGCTTGGAGTTGAATTCAAAAGGCAGAAACACCAGGAGACAGAACAAATTGTGCTTGTACATTCACTTGATCCTTTGAACTTGATTAGGTTTATGCCCTGCTCTTTTTTAATTCCTGATTCTATTCTTTAGTTTGAGGCATCTTGATGTTGTGCTTATTTAAATGTTTATTGTATGTGCTTCATTAAGAAAGACATTTCCTAATGTGATTTTATCATGGTTTCATGATATTTGTCAGTAAGCACAGATGTCCATATAAATCGCTATATAAATACTACCTATAGCTGTGACCTACTTGACTAACGAGATACCTCACAATTCTCGTGTGATCTTTGTCAAAATGACAAATGAAGTAGTTAATTGTACTGAGGAATCCAAGAGAGGTAGCAATGTAAGCACCTTAAACACTACTAAACTGCACATTTTTCATACTAATGGAGCTTTTAAGGTATATGCAGTGATACGGTTAATGGGATTGTCTTTTGTATTGATGATTTTGCCAATATAATTTTAAGGTGAAGATAGTAATTTCACCATATTTAAATCTTCCCTTATTTTACTAAGAATAAGTAGCTACTTGTCATTAATCCTCATTTTACATTTGGTAGAAGTTACAAGACTGATATGTTAAAATACCTAGAGGAATGAAGAAGGCTTAAAGTATTTTACCTTTTAGCAATAAAACATGTTAATTGTATAAAAGCTTCTTAATTTATGTAAATGTGAATTTTATCACTAATGCTCACAGCAATATGTAAAAGCATTCAGGGCCAGATTACGAGTGGCGCGCTAACAGTTACAAGCGAGCGAAAAGTGGTTTATTGCGGTTGTTTGCGCTCGTCGGGTTTAGTGCTCATATTAATGGTTGAAAGTGAGCGTGAGTGCAATTTTGATTTATGCTGGAATGAATTCTGCGCCCTCAGAGCTCTGGTTAACTGTTTCACAAAACAATAAAGTCACACAAAACACATCAAATATAAACTAAACAGTATAGTTACAAACATAATAATATATATAGGTGTAGCTATATATTGTACTAAATTCTATTGAACACATTATGTTATGCGAAGAACATGGGAAGATTAAATGGTCTTTCAATTTTACACCTATAATTGATGTAATGCCTTCACCAGTCCTCCAGAGCCTTGATCTGGATATATTTATTATTTGCTTATACGATTGTTTTATATATAAAATGAAAATATATTATTTATTAAGCACTATCATATTCTGCAAAGCTATACAAGGGCCATGATAAATAACGGCTAAAATATATATATATATATATATATATATATATATACAGTATGATAAAGCCTTTACTTTGAATTGTTTTTGCAAACAGCTTTACAATAAGCAAATCTTTATGCACCCAGGATATCACTGAATCTTGATGGAATCATGAGGTATTTGGAGATTACAGTGTAAATATAAAAGATTTCCCATACACTTGTTTATTTTCTAGAAAATAAATATAACATTTTGTATTGTGGTGACTGTGAATTGAGAGATTACAACAAGACATTGGAAATACAGCAGGGAAGCAATAAGCTATGACATAGATTTCTAGGGGTTTGCAGTGATTAGCCCTAGAGTTCAATCCTCTTGCCTGGATATTCAGTAAGTAGGTGTCGTTTCAATATCTTTCACAGACAAAGGTCAACACCAGGTTATGAGTAATGGGAATTGAACTCAGCACATATACAAGTCAAAGATTCATGAAATTGCTGGTTAGACCATTTTATACGAATATTTTCCAGTTTTTCTTCCCATGAGATGAGGGAACTGGTAAGTAAAAATGTGTATAAATCATACATTTATTGTCACATATATTCAATATGTTCATGACAAATACATTTTTACTGTTATTATCGATGTACAAAGATAGCTTTATGTAAATTCGAAGTCATTTGTCTACAAAACTCAGATTTGATTATGTCAGTACAGTTAATCAAAGCCTAGACCACCAACCAATTGATTTCTTATAGAAATCAGTTAATTTATCACATTCTATAGAGAGTAGTAATATTTTGATGTTTTAGGATTTTTTTTTAATGTTGTTACACTGTAGTTAAAGGGATACAAAACCCAATTTTTTATTTCATGATTCAGATAGAGCATGCAATTTTAAGCAACTTTCTAATTTACTCCTATTTTTAATTTTCTTTGTTCTCTTGGTATCTTTATTTAAAAAGGTAGGAATGTAAGCTTAGGAGTGGGCCCATTTTTGGTTCAGCACCTGAGTAGCGCTTGCTGATTGGTTGATCAACAGTGCTTGTAAGGGTTAAACAAGGTATTTCATGGATGTGTTTAAATTTCCTTACAAGTGCACTGAAAACAAGCTTTAAGGCTCTTTAGTTTGAGAAAACCATGTAGTTCAGCCTTTGACAATTTTGATTTAATTAAAGGAATACTACACCCAATTTTTTTTTCTTTAATGATTCAGACAGAGAAGGCAATTTTAAGCAACTTTCTAATTTACTTGTATTATCAATTTTTCTTTGTTCTCTTGCTATCTATATTTATTCAGCGCTACGGAATTTGGCGCTGCTATACAAATGATAATAAAGCAGGAATTTGTTGTTTAAACATGTATTTGATAGCCTTTTAAAATTAAACAAATTGCTCTTTTTTAAATAATTGAAAGGGATATTAAACATAAACAATAAATAAATGCTAGATAGAAAGAATGATGCATTCAAAGAATAACATGTAGATGTATTTTTTAAAGTTTTAATTAGCTGCTAAAATATTGACAAAATAAGTGTAAACTTTTAGGTCCAGAATACAAGTTGAGCGAAGAAGTTTGTGCATGAGCAAAAAGGGCTTTTTCGCAGGTGTTTGCGCTCGTCGGGCTTATCACTCGTATTACGATTTGAAAGTAAACTCGATCGCTTGAGCGCTTTCATGTTTTATGCTATGAATTACATATGAATGTTTCTAGCCAGTGATTACACACCATATTTTATATGTTGAAGATGATAATTACAAATACATTTGTATTGTAAAAAATAATTATTTTAAACTATTCTCATAT
The DNA here is from genome assembly GCF_027579735.1 of Bombina bombina. Classification (NCBI taxonomy): domain Eukaryota; kingdom Metazoa; phylum Chordata; class Amphibia; order Anura; family Bombinatoridae; genus Bombina; species Bombina bombina. Next base: position 376,360,160 of record NC_069499.1, read on the forward strand.
TCATCACATATTTGAATTGCAATAAACACAATGAGCAACACATTATAACACATCTGTAGCACACACAGCACTTTATCATAACAAAACCATAAAGTGCTAGTCTATATTTAAACCTGCAGCATATCAGCAATAACATAACTGTTATTTAAATTGACATACTTTTTGTAATCTACAGTGTACTTTTGATCTAGGATATACATAGACTGATAACAGTTTTAAGATGCTGAAATAAAAGAACTGACACTAAGTCAACAGGTTTTCAAAGAAGACTCGTTCAATGAACTGTAATGTGTCTTGCGGTGTTAAAAAGCTACACGAATAACAGAGCTACAGGACTGTGAATGGGGATAAAAGGCTTTAATTTTTTGAGTGCACTTCTAAAAAAGAAGCTTTGTTTGTCAAGTATTAAAGCCTGAACTAATGTCAAAATGAAATTCAAAAGACCTTGAGCACTTGCCTGCAGGAATATATTTTAATATCTAATCGGTAGGAAACAGAATTCAATAAAGTCTAATTTTCCCATAAGATTATCTCTCAAGTAGACATGTGCACCGCTAAAAAATTCGGTTCGTTTTCGGTTCGGATCGATTCGGACTTTTAGAATTTCGTTTCGGATCGAATCTGATTCGGCAAAATTTGAATGAATTCGTTTCGGATTTATTCGGATCCGAATAAATTCGTTTCGGATTTATTCGGATTCGGCTGAATTCGGTTCTATTCCGTTCCGAAATTCGGTATGTTTTTACTACACTAACACCCATTTAGTACACTAAGTCACTAACACCCATAAACTACCTATGAACCACTAAACCGAGGCCCCCCCACATCGCAAACCCTATAATAACATTATTTAACCCCTAATCTGCCGATCGGATATCGCCGCCGCCTACATTATAGCTATTAACCCCTAATCTGCTGTCCCTAACACCGCCGACCCCTACATTATAGTTATTAACCCCTAATCTGCCTCCCCCAACGTCGCCGCAATCTAACTATAAGTATTAACCCCTAATCTGCCGACCCGATATCGCCGCCGCCTACATTATAGCTATTAACCCCTAATCTGCTGTCCCTAACACCGCCGACCCCTACATTATAGTTATTAACCCCTAATCTGCCTCCCCCAACGTCGCCGCAATCTAACTATAAGTATTAACCCCTAATCTGCCGACCAGATATCGCCGCCGCCTACATTATAGCTATTAACCCCTAATCTGCTGTCCCTAACACCGCCGACCCCTACATTATAGTTATTAACCCCTAATCTGCCTCCCCCCAACGTCGCCGCAATCTAACTACAAGTATTAACCCCTAATCTGCCGACCCGATATCGCCGCCTACATTATAGCTATTAACCCCTAATCTGCTGTCCCTAACACCGCCGACCCCTACATTATAGTTATTAACCCCTAATCTGCCTCCCCCCAACGTCGCCGCAATCTAACTACAAGTATTAACCCCTAATCTGCCGACCGCAAATCGCCGCCACTATAATAAATGTATTAACCCCTAAACCGCCGCACTCCCGCCTCGCAAACACTATAATACATTTTATTAACCCCTAATCTGCCTTCCCTAACATCGCCGCCACCTACCTACAATTATTAACCCCTAATCTCCCGCCCCCATCGTCGCCGCTACTATAATAAGGTTATTAACCCCTAAACCTAAGTCTAACCCTAACCCTAACACCCCCTAACTTAAATATAATTTAAATAAAACGAAATAAGTTTACTATAGTTAAATAAATGAATCCTATTTAAAACTAAAGACTTACCTGTAAAATAAACCCTAAGATAGCTGCAATATAACTAATAGTTACATTGTAGCTATCTTAGCATTTATATTTATTTTACAGGCAACTTTGTATTTATTTTAACTAGGTACAATAGTTATTAAATAGTTAATAACTATTTAATAACTACCTAGCTAAAATAAATACAAATTTACCTGTAAAATAAATCCTAACCTAAGTTACACTAACACCTAACACTACACTATCATTAAATTAACTAAATAAATGAATCATATTTAAAACAAAATACTTACCTGTAAAATAAACCCTAATATAGCTGCAATATAACTAATAGTTACATTGTAGCTATTTTAGCATTTATATTTATTTTACAGGCAACTTTGTATTTATTTTAACTAGGTACAAAAGCTATTAAATAGTTATTGACTAATTAATAGCTACCTAGTTAAAATAATTACAAAATTACCTGTAAAATAAATCCTAACCTAAGTTACAATTAAACCTAATTAACTACAAGTACCTACAATTATCTACAATTAAATAAACTAAAGTACAAAACCCCCCCACTAAATTACAAAAAAAAACAAACACTAAATTACAAAAAATAAAAAAATATTACAAGAATTTTAAACTAATTACACCTAATCTAAGCCCCCTAATAAAATAACAAAGCCCCCCAAAATAAAAAAAATGCCCTACCCTATACTAAATTACAAAAGTTAACAGCTATATTACCTTACCAGCCCTGAACAGGGCCCTTTGCGGGGCATGCCCCAAAGAAAACAGTTCTTTTGCCTGTAAAAAAAAAAACACAATCCCCCCCCCCCACATTACAACCCACCACCCACATACCCCTACTCTAACCCAAACCCCCCTTAAATAAACCTAACACTACCCCCCTGAAGATCTCCCTACCTTGAGTCGTGTTCACCCAGCCGGGCCGAAGTCTTCATCCGATGGGGCAGAAGAGGACATCCAGACCGGCAGAAGTCTTCATCCAAGTGGGGCAAGAAGAGGTCTTCCATCTATCATACAAGTACCAAAATACAAACAAACACTAAATTACAAAAAATAATAAAATATTACAATAATTTTAAACTAATTACACCTAATCTAAGCCCCCTACTAGCTATTAATATAGCTTCAATATAACTAATAGTTACATTGTAGCTATTTTAGGATTTATATTTATTTTACAGGCAACTTTGTATTTATTTTAACTAGGTACAATAGCTATTAAATAGTTAATAACTATTTAATAACTACCTAGCTAAAATAAATACAAATTTACCTGTAAAATAAATCATAACCTAAGTTACAATTACACCTAACACTACACTATCATTAAATTAACTAAATAAATGAATCCTATATAAAACTAAAGACTTACCTGTAAAATAAACCCTAATATAGCTGCAATATAACTAATAGTTACATTGTAGCTATTTTAGCATTTATATTTATTGTACAGGCAACTTTGTATTTATTTTAACTAGGTACAATAGCTATTAAATAGATATTTACTGTTTAATAGCTACCTAGTTAAAATAATTACAAAATTACCTGTAAAATAAATCCTAACCTAAGTTACAATTAAACCTAACACTACACTATCATTAAATAAATTAACTACAAGTACCTACAATTAAATACAATTAAAAAACTAAACTAAAGTACAACCCCCCCCCCCCCCACTAAATTACAAAAAATAAAAAAATATTACAAGAATTTTAAACTAATTACACCTAATCTAAGCCCCCTAATAAAATAACAAAGCCCCCCAAAATAAAAAAAATGCCCTACCCTATACTAAATTACAAAAGTTAACAGCTCTATTACCTTACCAGCCCTGAACAGGGCCTTTTGCGGGGCATGCCCCAAAGAAAACAGCTCTTTTGCCTGTAAAAAAAAACACAACCCCCCCCCCACATTACAACCCACCACCCACATACCCCTACTCTAACCCAAACCTCCCTTAAATAAACCTAACACTACCCCCCTGAAGATCTCCCTACCTTGAGTCGTGTTCACCCAGCCGGGCCGAAGTCTTCATCCGATGGGGCAGAAGAGGACATCCAGACTGGCAGAAGTCTTCATCCAAGCGGGGCAAGAAGAGATCTTCCATCCATCAGAAAAGTACAAAAAAACAAACAAACACTAAATTAGCAAAAATAATAAAATATTGCAATAATTTTAAACTAATTACACCTAATCTAAGCCCCCTACTAGCTATTAATATAGCTACAATATAACTAATAGTTACATTGTAGCTATTTTAGGATTTATATTTATTTTACAGGCAACTTTGTATTTATTTTAACTAGGTACAATAGCTATTAAATAGTTAATAACTACCTAGCTAAAATAAATACAAATTTACCTGTAAAATAAACCCTAACCTAAGTTACAATTACACCTAACACTACACTGTCATTAAATTAACTAAATAAATTAATCCTATATAAAACTAAATACTTACCTGTAAAATAAACTCTAATATAGCTACAATATAACTAATAGTTACATTGTAGCTATTTTAGCATTTATATTTATTTTACAGGCAACTTTGTATTTATTTTAACTAGGTACAAAAGCTATTAAATAGTTATTGACTAATTAATAGCTACCTAGTTAAAATAATTACAAAATTACCTGTAAAATAAATCCTAACCTAAGTTACTATTAAACCTAACTCTACACTATCATTAAATAAATTAACTACAAGTACCTACAATTAAATACAATGAAATAAACTAAACTAAAGTACAAAAAAAACAAACACTAAATTACAAAAAATAAAAAAAATTACAAGAATTTTAAACTAATTACACCTAATCTAAGCCCCCTAATAAAATAACAAAGCCCCCCAAAATAAAAAAATTCCCTACCCTATACTAAATTACAAAAGTAATCAGCTCTATTACCTTACCAGCCCTGAACAGGGCCTTTTGCGGGGGCATGCCCCATAGAAAACAGCTCTTTTGCCTGTAAAAAAAAACACAATACCCCCCCCCACATTACAACCCACCACCCACATACCCCTACTCTAACCCAAACCCCCCTTAAATAAACCTAACACTACCCCCCTGAAGATCTCTCTACCGTGTCTTCACCCAGCGGGCCGAAGTCTTCATCCGATCGGGCAGAAGAGGACATCCAGACCGGCAGAAGTCTTCATCCAAGCGGGGCAAGAAGAGGTCTTCCATCCATCAGAAGTCTTGATCCAGGCGGCATCTTCTCTGTTCATCCATCCGGAGCGGAGCGGCAGCATCCTGAAGACATCCCACGCAGAGCATCCTCTTCTTTCTTGATCCGACGACTAGGTGACTGTACCTTTAAGTGACGTCATCCAAGATGGCGTCCCTTGAATTCCGATTGGCTGATAGGATTCTATCAGCCAATCGGAATTAAGGTATGAAAAATCTGATTGGCTGATTCAATCAGCCAATCAGATTCAAGTTCAATCCGATTGGCTGATCCAATCAGCCAATCAGATTGAGCTTGCATTCTATTGGCTGATCGGAACAGCCAATAGAATGCGAGGTCAATCTGATTGGCTGATTCCATCAGCCAATCGGATTGAACTTGAATCTGATTGGCTGATTAAATCAGCCAATCAGATTTTTCCTACCTTAATTCCGATTGGCTGATAGAATCCTATCAGCCAATCGGAATTCAAGGGATGCCATCTTGGATGACGTCACTTAAAGGTACAGTCACCTAGTCGTCGGATCAAGAAAGAAGAGGATGCTCTGCGTGGGATGTCTTCAGGATGCTGCCGCTCCGCTCCGGATGGATGAACAGAGAAGATGCCGCCTGGATCAAGACTTCTGATGGATGGAAGACCTCTTCTTGCCCCGCTTGGATGAAGACTTCTGCCGGTCTGGATGTCCTCTTCTGCCCGATCGGATGAAGACTTCGGCCCGCTGGGTGAAGACACGGTAGAGAGATCTTCAGGGGGGTAGTGTTAGGTTTATTTAAGGGGGGTTTGGGTTAGAGTAGGGGTATGTGGGTGGTGGGTTGTAATGTGGGGGGGGGTATTGTGTTTTTTTTTACAGGCAAAAGAGCTGTTTTCTATGGGGCATGCCCCGCAAAAGGCCCTGTTCAGGGCTGGTAAGGTAATAGAGCTGATTACTTTTGTAATTTAGTATAGGGTAGGGCATTTTTTTATTTTGGGGGGCTTTGTTATTTTATTAGGGGGCTTAGATTAGGTGTAATTAGTTTAAAATTCTTGTAATTTTTTTTATTTTTTGTAATTTAGTGTTTGTTTTTTTTGTACTTTAGTTTAGTTTATTTCATTGTATTTAATTGTAGGTACTTGTAGTTAATTTATTTAATGATAGTGTAGAGTTAGGTTTAATAGTAACTTAGGTTAGGATTTATTTTACAGGTAATTTTGTAATTATTTTAACTAGGTAGCTATTAAACAGTAAATATATATTTAATAGCTATTGTACCTAGTTAAAATAAATACAAAGTTGCCTGTAAAATAAATATAAATGCTAAAATAGCTACAATATAACCATTAGTTATATTGTAGCTATATTAGGGTTTATTTTACAGGTAAGTATTTAGTTTTATATAGGATTAATTTATTTAGTTAATTTAATGATAGTGTAGTGTTAGGTGTAATTGTAACTTAGGTTAGGGTTTATTTTACAGGTAAATTTGTATTTATTTTAGCTAGGTAGTTATTAACTATTTAATAGCTATTGTACCTAGTTAAAATAAATACAAAGTTGCCTGTAAAATAAATATAAATCCTAAAATAGCTACAATGTAACTATTAGTTATATTGTAGCTATATTAATAGCTAGTAGGGGGCTTAGATTAGGTGTAATTAGTTTAAAATTATTGTAATATTTTATTATTTTTGCTAATTTAGTGTTTGTTTGTTTTTTTGTACTTTTCTGATGGATGGAAGACCTCTTCTTGCCCCGCTTGGATGAAGACTTCTGCCAGTCTGGATGTCCTCTTCTGCCCCATCGGATGAAGACTTCGGCCCGGCTGGGTGAACACGACTCAAGGTAGGGAGATCTTCAGGGGGGTAGTGTTAGGTTTATTTAAGGGGGGTTTGGGTTAGAGTAGGGGTATGTGGGTGGTGGGTTGTAATGTGGGGGGAGGGATTGTGTTTTTTTTTTACAGGCAAAAGAGCTGTTTTCTTTGGGGCATGCCCCGCAAAGGGCCCTGTTCAGGGCTGGTAAGGTAATAGAGCTGTTAACTTTTGTAATTTAGTATAGGTTAGGGCATTTTTTTTATTTTGGGGGGCTTTGTTATTTTATTAGGGGGCTTAGATTAGGTGTAATTAGTTTAAAATTCTTGTAATATTTTTTTATTTTTTGTAATTTAGTGGGGGGGGGTTTGTACTTTAGTTTAGTTTTTTTAATTGCATTTAATTGTAGGTACTTGTAGTTAATTTATTTAATGATAGTGTAGTGTTAGGTTTAATTGTAACTTAGGTTAGGATTTATTTTACAGGTAATTTTGTAATTATTTTAACTAGGTAGCTATTAAATAGTCAATATCTATTTAATAGCTATTGAACCTAGTTAAAATGAATACAAAGTTGCCTGTACAATAAATATAAATGCTAAAATAGCTACAATGTAACTATTAGTTATATTGCAGCTATATTAGGGTTTATTTTACAGGTAAGTCTTTAGTTTTATATAGGATTCATTTATTTAGTTAATTTAATGATAGTGTAGTGTTAGGTGTAATTGTAACTTAGGTTATGATTTATTTTACAGGTAAATTTGTATTTATTTTAGCTAGGTAGTTATTAAATAGTTATTAACTATTTAATAACTATTGTACCTAGTTAAAATAAATACAAAGTTGCCTGTAAAATACATATAAATCCTAAAATAGCTACAATGTAACTATTAGTTATATTGAAGCTATATTAATAGCTAGTAGGGGGCTTAGATTAGGTGTAATTAGTTTAAAATTATTGTAATATTTTATTATTTTTTGTAATTTAGTGTTTGTTTGTATTTTGGTACTTGTATGATGGATGGAAGACCTCTTCTTGCCCCACTTGGATGAAGACTTCTGCCGGTCTGGATGTCCTCTTCTGCCCCATCGGATGAAGACTTCGGCCCGGCTGGGTGAACACGACTCAAGGTAGGGAGATCTTCAGGGGGTAGTGTTAGGTTTATTTAAGGGGGGTTTGGGTTAGAGTAGGGGTATGTGGGTGGTGGGTTGTAATGTGGGGGGGGGATTGTGTTTTTTTTTTACAGGCAAAAGAGCTGTTTTCTTTGGGGCATGCCCCGCAAAGGGCCCTGTTCAGGGCTGGTAAGGTAATAGAGCTGTTAACTTTTGTAATTTAGTATAGGGTAGGGCATTTTTTTTTATTTTGGGGGGCTTTGTTATTTTATTAGGGGGCTTAGATTAGGTGTAATTAGTTTAAAATTCTTGTAATATTTTTTTATTTTTTGTAATTTAGTGTTTGTTTTTTTTTGTAATTTAGTGGGGGGGTTTTGTACTTTAGTTTATTTAATTGTAGATAATTGTAGGTACTTGTAGTTAATTAGGTTTAATTGTAACTTAGGTTAGGATTTATTTTACAGGTAATTTTGTAATTATTTTAACTAGGTAGCTATTAATTAGTCAATAACTATGTAATAGCTATTGTACCTAGTTAAAATAAATACAAAGTTGTCTGTAAAATAAATATAAATGCTAAAATAGCTACAATGTAACTATTAGTTATATTGCAGCTATATTAGGGTTTATTTTACAGGTAAGTATTTTGTTTTAAATAGGATTCATTTATTTAGTTAATTTAATGATAGTGTAGTGTTAGGTGTTAGTGTAACTTAGGTTAGGATTTATTTTACAGGTAAATTTGTATTTATTTTAGCTAGGTAGTTATTAAATAGTTAATAACTATTTAATAACTATTGTACCTAGTTAAAATAAATACAAAGTTGCCTGTAAAATAAATATAAATGCTAAGATAGCTACAATGTAACTATTAGTTATATTGTAGCTATCTTATGGTTTATTTTATAGGTAAGTATTTAGTTTTAAATAGGATTCATTTATTTAACTATAGTAAACTTATTTCGTTTTATTTAAATTATATTTAAGTTAGGGGGTGTTAGGGTTAGGGTTAGACTTAGGTTTAGGGGTTAATAACCTTATTATAGTAGCGGCGACGATGGGGGCGGGAGATTAGGGGTTAATAATTGTAGGTAGGTGGCGGCGATGTTAGGGAGGGCAGATTAGGGGTTAATAAAATGTATTATAGTGTTTGCGAGGCGGGAGTGCGGCGGTTTAGGGGTTAATACATTTATTATAGTGGCGGCGATTTGCGGTCGGCAGATTAGGGGTTAATACTTGTAGTTAGATTGCGGCGACGTTGGGGGAGGCAGATTAGGGGTTAATAACTATAATGTAGGGGTCGGCGGTGTTAGGGACAGCAGATTAGGGGTTAATAGCTATAATGTAGGCGGCGGCGATATCGGGTCGGCAGATTAGGGGTTAATACTTATAGTTAGATTGCGGCGACGTTGGGGGAGGCAGATTAGGGGTTAATAACTATAATGTAGGGGTCGGCGGTGTTAGGGACAGCAGATTAGGGGTTAATATCTATAATGTAGGCGGCGGTGATATCGGGTCGGCAGATTAGGGGTTAATACTTGTAGTTAGATTGCGGCGACGTTGGGGGAGGCAGATTAGGGGTTAATAACTATAATGTAGGGGTCGGCGGTGTTAGGGACAGCAGATTAGGGGTTAATAGTTATAATGTAGGTGGCGGCGATATTCGGTCGGCAGATTAGGGGTTAATAAAATAATGCAGGTGTCAGCGATAGCGGAGGCAGCAGATTAGGGGTTAATAAGTGTTAGATTAGGGGTGTTTAGAGACTCGGGGTACATGTTAGGGTGTTAGGTGCAGACTTAGTGTTTCCCCATAGGAAACAATGGGGCTGCGGTGTTAGGTTTTTTTTCAGCCGAAACTCCCATTGTTTCCTATGGGGAAATGCCGAATTTTACCGAGCTAATTCGGATTTATTCGGAGATACGGCAGCTATTTCGGATTCATTCGGTAGATTCGGAAGTATTTTAATTCGGAAATCCGAATCGATCCGAATCTCCGAATTTACCGAATTTACCGAATTTCCGAATTAATCCGAAACGAACCGCACATGTCTACTCTCAAGTTTGTTTATCAGTCAAATCATGATTTTAGCTATGGCAGTTGTGCATGACTGGTCTAATAAGGGGCAAAAATAGAGAACAAATCAAGACATAATTTTCCCATGTTTTTTATATGCGTTGCATAAATCATGGCCTGTTAAACAAATTTGTATATTAGTGCAGTAAGTTTAAAAAAAAAAAAATTTAACATAGCAGAAGGGCCTAAATCTTTCCTTATATCTTACTTCTATCTTATTGGTTCACATTACTGGAGTAAGGGAAACATCCTTAGCATCAATGATGGAACATGGGCAGCTGAATATTGATATGCTATAAAGAAAACAAATACCTCACAAAGCTAAACATAACATAAGGTAAATTCAAAGTCTACAAAGGAATATTTAAAATATATACAATTTTACGAGTGGAGTGCTATTTAGTGCTTTCGCTCATGCGCTAACAGTGCTAGAAGTAAACTTTTTGCGTGCATCGGATTGGGCTCGTATTGCAAGTTAAAAGTAAAAGTTATCTTTCGCACACTTACCCCATGCGCTCAAAAAGTCAAACTTCCAATATAACCTATTCCCCCATAGTAGTTAATGGAACAAAAAAGTGTGTTTGTGTGTTGGGGGACACACTAGAGGGATAAACTGAATGCATATTTTCAAGTGAACTAATCTATTATGAAAATATGAATATTTCACATTCCAAATATATCTGATGTTATTTTGGTACAATATATATCTCTACCTGTATATATATATATATATATATATATATATATATATATATGTGTGTATATATATATATATATATATATATATGTGTGTGTAAAAACAAGATTAATGCACTCTTGACGGTGTTAAACCTAATCCAAATGAAAAAGTAAGAAAAGTCCTATAAAAGGTGTAGCAATTCACAGTCTATAGGTACTTATACACATAATAAATAAGAAAGGTATCCAAATACTGAGAACGGTAATTATATAATATCTATGCGTTCAGAACTACGTGAACATAGAACATATTCCACTATGTGCAGAACATTGGAGTTTGAAATACATTTACAGAAAATACATAGGGGCCGATTTAACAATGTCTGGCTGACATGATACTCCGCATCGTTTCATGTCTGACAGGCATACGCTGTCAACATTTATCATTGCACAAGCAGTTCTGGTGAACTGATTGTGCAATGCTGCCCCCTGCAGATTCGCAGCCATTCAACCCTTGTTAAATCGACCCCATAGTTAAAACCTTTATTAAATATACTGTATATTGCATAAATATTCTCTACATGTTTTCAACTACTTGACAGCAAAGGGCTCCAATGAACATATATATGTCTATACATGTGTACATATTGCGCTTGTATTACAAGTTTAAAATAAATGCAAATGCATGAGCGCAATTGCAATTTACACTAGAATGATTACCGCAACCTCAGAGCTCTGGTTAACTGTTTCGCGGAACTAAAAAGTGTCACAAAACACATCAAAAATATATTTCACAGTACAGTTACACTCATAATAACATCATCTAATAAAAATTATTTAACACAAATTACACAAAAAAAATATAAAGGCTCAAAGATATGACAACTCAGGCAAGGCTAAAAACATCATAGACATATATATATATATATATATATATGTCTAATGTTGTATATGTATACATATATATGAATAAATAACCGTTAAAACCGTTAAAATAAGGCAGGATGGATCCATGCTTTTATGTAGTTTGCACCAAATTCTGACTCTACCATCTGAATGTCGCAGCTGAAATCGAGACTCATTAGACCAGGCAACGTTCTTCTATTGTTCAATTTTGGTGAGCCTGTGTGAATTGTAGCCTCATTTTCCTGTTGTTAGCTGACAGTAGTGGCACCCAGTGTGGTCTTCTGCTGCTGTAGCCCATCTGCTTCAAGGTTCAACATGTTGCGCATTCAGAGATGGTATTCTGCATACCTTGGTTGTAACGAGTGGTTATTTCAGTTACTGTTGCCTTTCTATCATTTCAAACCAGTCTGTCCATTCTCCTCTGACTTCTGACATCAACAAGGCACTGCCGCTCACTGGATATTTTCTCTTTTTCGGACCATTCTCTGTAAACCCTAGAGATGGTTGTGCATGAAATTCCCAGTAGATCAGCAGTTTTCAAAATATTCAGACCAGCTTGTCTGGCACCAATAACCACGCCACGTTCAAAGTCACTTAAATCCCCTTTCTTCCCCATTCTGATGCTCGGTTTGATCTTCAGCAAGTCATCTTCACCACGCCTCAATGTCTAAATGCATTGAGTTGTTGTCATGTGATTGGCTGATTAGCAATTTGTGTTATTTGTATTACCAAGCAATTGAACAGGTGTACCTATTAAAGTGATCGGCGAGTGTGTATATATACATATGTATATGTATGTCTATGGTTAAGCCCTTTGCCTTTATACCTTTGTTGTGCAAATTTTTTTTAATAATTATTATTAGATGTTGCTATTATAAGTGTTTTGTGACACTTTTTATTTTTGCGAAACAGTTGACCAGAGCTCTGAGTTTGCGGTAATCATGCGTTTGCATTTACTTTCAACTTGTAATGTGAGCGCAATTTAATTTGCGCAAAAACCAACGTGAAAACCCAATATCACCTGTGAACAAACTATAGCACTTTACACGTAATACAGCCCTTAATTTTTAACTGGTCAGTGGACATTTTAACTGCTTCAAAGGATCAAAAATCCTAAGTGCTTAATAATGACTTTATATATATATGTGTCTAGATTATGAGTGGCAAGCTAACTATAGTGATATGGGATGTTTTGCAGCTCTTTGCGCACAATGGAAATAGCATGGATATTACGAGTTTAGAGTAAACACGCTTTCTTTAGTGCAATTGAACTTAGTGCGCGTCGGGATAGTGCGACTGCAGGGCTCTGGTTAACTGTTACGCGTGACAACAAATTGCACAAAACATATTTGAAGTTCCACTTTTTATGCGCTTTGAGTTTTTGCTCTCACATTAACTTTTTACTTTGAACTCATAATCCAAGTGCAACCTGACTTGTGAAAAAAGCCTCCATCTAGCACTAAATATCCATCCACTCGTAATCTAGCCCATACTCGGTGTAAGAGTATATTAAGGGTACACAAAAATCTCACACATGTTTATAATTTGTCTCATTAAATAAAGCACTTCCTTTTATGAGCCAGATTACAAGTGGTACGCTAAATAACTTTTTGCTTGTGCACTAAATGCGCACAGAGTAAAAAAATAACCATGGCCACGCTAGTGCTTGTATTAGAAGTTGAAAGTTAAAGTTAGCGTGAGAGTGAAAGACAGATGCAGCTTAACTTCAAGATTTTGTATACTGCAACCACACTAAATTCCTCCTCAGATGATAGATACATGTGAATATACAGGTATGTGTTTATTTTTTATGTGTATATATATATATATATATATATATATATATGTATATGTTTACATACTTACTCATGTACACACCTATGTAGCAATGTATATGCACACACACGTATTTAGACATAGATATATACATTGTCAAACATTTTTTTATATACCATTTTCTTTTTGACCCTTTTAAAACATTCTTAAAAATGTTAATACGATATATATTTTTATTTAAAAGGGTATATATGTGTATAATGTTTGTGAAGTGTTTTGTGAACTTTTATGTTTAACCCTTACAGTTTACTTCAGGTCTTCAGGTTTTGTTTGACCTCAAACTATAACTTTCAACATGTAATACCAGTGCAAATTAGCACACAAACGATATCCATTGAAAGTATAGCCTAAGCTTGAGCAAAGTCTACTTTGCTAGCCCTTCTCTGGTTAATGCACTTTAACATTGACTTGTAATATAAAAGTTGCGCACTAATGGTAATGCAGTCAAGTAATTGGTTATCGTATGCGCTATCATTAGCAAGACACATGTAATCTGATCTTGTAATCTGATCATCGGTCTGTCCAACATGAACTACTCAGCGAATCATGTCTACAGACATGGCTGAATGCCGACAGCATATGCTGTTGGCATTTAACATTGCACAAGCAGTTCTTTTGAACTGCTTGTGCAATGCCGCCCCCTGGAGATTCACGGCCAATCGGGCCGCTAGCAGGGCGTGTCAATCAACACGATCATATTCAATCAGGTTGATTGCTGTCTGCCACTCAGAGGCGGTAGATCTAGTTAAGGAGCAGTGGAAAGCTTGTGCGGAAACAGGGGAATCAGGGGCCGTTCCGCCCTTGATAATTCGGCCCCTATGTCTCCCATAACAAGGTTTTGTAATTAACCATTCTACGTTCATTACATTTAGAATACTAGCTTATGGATCTAATTGTAGATTGTAGCGGCCAATGCCCTGCAATATATGTTATGTGTACAGTAGTATAGCCCATAGCATATAAAAGTAAAATGCACTGATGTTATAACTGATTTTATTAGTACATTACTGTGTGCAATCAAAGTAGTGTGAATATTATCTTATTCATACACCTTCTAACTCACTGGGGGGTAGTTATCAAGCCGTCAACCTCAAATATGCTGGAATTCTGCAGCGTATTTGTGGTGAGGCTGATTCGCCTTAGTTATCAAAGGCTACAGACCAGCAAAAGTAGAATTTTGTGACGTAAACTTCGATCCGCCGGACTCCGTCCGACACAGATCGATTCTTACGTCACTCCAGATGTTCCGCACACAAGTACGGCACAATCTCACTACTTTTGCTAGTTATCAAAAAACTAGCAGGTACGCTTGGCACTTTTACGGCCCAGCATACCTGGTTTTCAAACCGCCAGCCTGGAGGCGGCGGATCCCATAGGAATCAATGGGAGTCTGACCATAGCGAAAGTACAAGTTCGCTGCTGACAGACATCCCTAACATGTACCCCGAGTCTAAACACCACTAATCTGTCCCCCCCTACACCGCCGCAAGTAAATAAAGTTATTACCCCATAAACCGCCGCTCCCAGAGCCCACCGACACTATAATAAATATGTTAACCCCTAAACCGCCGCTCCCGGAGCCCACCGCAAGCTACTCTATACATATTAACCCCTAAACCGCCGCTCCCGGAGCCTACCGCAAGCTACTCTATACATATTAACCCCTAAACTGCCGCTTCCGGAGCCCACCGCCAACTACATTATACCTAGTAACCCCTATCCTGCCCCCCTATACCACCACCCTCTATAATAAATTTATTAACCCCTATCCTGCCCCCCACTACACCGCCGCCACTGTAATAAAATTATTAACCCATAAACCTAAGTCTAACACTAACCCTAACACCCCCTAACTTAAATATTAATTAAATAAATCTAAATCATATTTCTATTATGAACTAAATGAATCCTATTTAAAACTAAATACTTACCTTTAAAATAAACCCTAATATAGGAATTAAGGTAGGAAAAATCTGATTGGCTGAGGGAATCAGCCAATCAGATTGAGCTCGCATTCTATTGGCTGATCGGAACAGCCAATAGAATGCGAGCTCAATCTGATTGGCTGATTGGATCAGCCAATCGGATTGAACTTGAATCTG
Organism: Bombina bombina; assembly: GCF_027579735.1. Classification (NCBI taxonomy): domain Eukaryota; kingdom Metazoa; phylum Chordata; class Amphibia; order Anura; family Bombinatoridae; genus Bombina; species Bombina bombina. The sequence goes on from NC_069499.1 coordinate 376,375,620, forward strand.
ATTGGCTGATTCCCTCAGCCAATCAGATTTTTCCTACCTTAATTCCGATTGGCTGATAGAATCCTATCAGCCAATCAGAATTGAAGGGACGCCATCTTGGATGACGTCCCTTAAAGGAGCCTTCATTCGTCGGTAGTTCGTCGGGAAAGAAGGATGTTCCGCGTCGGCGGGATGAAGATTCAAGACCCGGCTTCGACGATGACCTCGCCCGGATAGAAGACTTCTTCAGCGCCTCTTGGAAAATGACCTCGCCCGGATGGAAGATTTCTTCAGCGCCGCTTGGAGGATAACTTCATCGGATGGAAGATTTCTTCAGCGCCCCTTGGATGATCACTTCTGCCGGTCCGGATGTCCTCTTCAGTTCCATCGCTGCTCGGCTGAGTGAAGACGACTAAAGGTAGGATGATCTTCAGGGGATTAGTGTTAGGTTATTTTAAGGGGGTTTGGGTTAGATTAGGGGTATGTGGGTGGTGGGTTTTAATGTTGGGGGGGTTGTATTTTTCTTTTACAGGCAAAAGAGCTGAACTCTTTGGGGCATGCCCCCACAAAAGGCCCTTTTAAGGGCTTTGAACTTTTTTAATGTAGAATAGGGTAGGGCATTTTTTTATTTTGTGGGGGTTTGTTATTTTATTAGGGGGCTTAGATTAGGTGTAAGTAGCTTAAAATTGTTGTAATATGTTTTTAAATGTTTGTAACTTATTTTTTTTATTTTTTGTAACTTAGCTTTTTTTATTTTTTGTACTTTAGTTAGTTAATGTAATTGTATTTAATTGTAGTTATTTGTAGGTAGTTTATTTAATTTATTTAATGATAGTGTAGTGTTAGGTTTAATTGTAACTTAGGTTAGTTTTTAGTTTACAGGTACATTTCTTTTTATTTTAGCTAGGTAAGCTATTAAATAGTTAATAACTATTTTATAGCTATTGTACCTAGTTAAAATAAATTGAAAGGTACCTGTAAAATAAAAATAAATCCTAAGATAGCTACAATATAATTATTATTTATATTGTATCTATATTAGGGTTTATTTTATAGGTAAGTATTTAGTTTTAAATAGGATTAACTTAGTTAATAATAGAAATATTATTTAGATTTATTTAATTAATATTTAAGTTAGGGGGGTGTTAGGGTTAGTGTTATACTTAGGTTTAGGGGTTAATAATTTTATTACAGTGGTGGCGGTGTAGTGGGGGGCAGGATAGGGGTTAATAAATTTATTATAGGTGGCGACGGTGTAGGGGGGGCAGGATAGGGGTTAATAAGTTTATTATAGGTGGCGACGGTGTAGGGGGGGCAGGATAGGGGTTAATAAATTTAATATAGGTTGCGGCGGGTTCAGGGAGCGGCGGTTTAGGGGTTAAACTATTTTTTTATTTGTGGCGAGGTGCGGGATCAGCAGGATAGGGGTTAATAACTTTATTATAGAGGGCGACGGTATAGGGGGGGCAGGATAGGGGTTACTAGGTATAATGTAGGTGGCAGCGGTGTCCGGGAGCGGCGGTTTAGGGGTTAATACATTTATAAGACTTGCGGCGGGGTCTAGGAGCGGCGGTTTAGGGGTTAGTAACTTTATTTAGTTGCGGGGGCTACGGGGGCGCCGGTATAGGGGGTAGAACAGTGTAGATAGTGTGCGTGCTTAGTGACAGGCTAGCAAGAAAGCTGTCAAACAGCTGAAGAGCAGCGAGATCACATGAGTGATTACTCTCACAGTCCGCTGCTCATTGCCCCGCGGCTTTTTGACAGCTTTTTTTGATAACTGAGGCGTATTTTTTCAGGTCCGCGGCGGCAAAGGTAGGCGAGCTTAGGCGGGCGTATTGGGCCGGCGAAGGCAGGAATGGACACGTTGATAACTACCCCCCAATATCTTTATACACAACCAGAGGTAAACACTCCCCAAAGCAACAGCTAAATTCATTAAATCTATTTAAAAATGTATGTACAAACTGAAATATTTTTTTTATTGGAACGTTGTGGTTACATCCGAGGTCTGATTTAAAATACAATTTACAGATTTCCATGTTAGGTGTTTTAAACATGTATATTATTATTATTATATATATATATATATATATATATATATATATATATATAGATAGATAGATAGATAGATAGATAGATAGATAGATAGATAGATAGATAGATAGATAGATAGATAGTTATTAATCCTCTAACATATGGCTTTTAACAGCTGTGAGAAACCTTTTGGGGGAAAAACTAGTCCCATAGAAATAGAAGTAATATGAGAGAAGAGGAAAATGAATGGCTGACATATTTGTACAATTAACATATATTTACATATGACATATTTGTACAACTAACAGACATTTACATATGACATATTTGTACAACTAACAGACATTTACATATAACATATTTGTACAAATAACAGACATTTACATATGACATATTTGTACAAATAACAGACATTTACATATGACATATTTGTACAAATAAGACATTTACATATGACATATTTGTACAAATAACAGACATTTACATATGACATATTTGTACAAATAAGACATTTACATATGACATATTTGTACAAATAACAGACATTTACATATGACATATTTGTACAAATAAGACATTTACATATGACATATTTGTACAAATAACAGACATTTACATATGACATATTTTGCAGTATTAAAAATAAAAAAGGTGAATAGTGAACCAATATTACTATATAAACCAAAACCAAATTGGTAATATCATTGCAAGAATTAACTGATGAAAATAATGCAATCCTTAGCAGTCTTATATGGGAAGTGTTCATTTGAAGATTCCTCAAAAGAGAAAAGAAAACAGGACCATAGTGTGAAATTGTTAAAACTTGCTTGATTCAATATATGTTATTGCATTATATGCATTATTTTCATCAGTTAATTCTTGCACTAATATTGAATATTTTGTAGTATTGTTATTATTTATTCTTTCCATGGTGATTGAATATATTATTTGGATTATGGAATTCTTAATGGTGCGCAAATTGCCCCTTGCACTATCACCTATCTGCTCCCAAAGACAGATATATAATGGAAAGATACAAGAAATATATAAATTGGTGAGAGTGCGCTAGCAGCAGCAGGGGATGTGTCAATGGTATAGGCAAATATATAAAATCAATAAAGCAAATAAGTGATAAAATACAAACACATTTATATCAATAAACACATAGGTAAAATCCTGAATTGGTTCGATTGTGCTAAACAGCAGCAGGGAATGTGTCACTGATATAGGCAAATGTTGTTTGAATATATTATGAAATCAATAAAGCAAATTTGTTATAAAATACAAACACATTTATTTCAATAAATAAACACATAGGTAAAATCCTGAATTGGTTCGATTGTGCTAAACAGCAGCAGGGAAAGTGTCACTAATATAGGCAAATGTTGTTTGAATATATTATGAAATCAATAAAGCAAATTTGTTATAAAATACAAACACATTTATTTTAATAAACACATAGGTAAAATCCTAATTTTATGACCGGTCTTAAATATTTAAGAACTTAAAGAGTAAAGGCAAGTATTTCAATAATTTAAAAATCCTATTGCATAGAGTTAAAATAAAATTGGGTATTTACATATACAACTTGTTTGCAAGTTTAGAAATATAGTGGTGCACCACTCTTTATGTTGCGGTAGTAGCTGAATAGCTGATATATCACCAATCCACCTTATTATTTTGGTACAAAAGGTTTGACTGTTTGCACACAAAATAAAGTAAAGTCACACTTTGAGAAGAAAAGTAAAAAATATGTGTATATATATGAATCGTTTCAATAAACGACTAGTCCCAATTGTATTTTCCTTTAAATATACGTTCCTTGTGCCTGTATAATTTCTTAGTTCTGTAGTTTATAAAGTGCCCAGTTTCATTTTGATGTAATAGTTCGTAGTTGGATGGTGTGTATAATTGGCAATATCGGCTACTTTACCTCTGCATGCCTTTCGGTCTCTTCGTGGAGATATTAGTGCGCACTAGACTATTGCTTGAGCACTAAAAATATTTTTGGACTTGTAATATGAATGCGGAAATAGAAGCGCTATAGATTGCACTTGGGCGTTGTTAATGCAAAGTAGTGATACTATTTGTGCGCTTCACTTGTAATCTAGCCCAAAATGTTTTATTGAAATGTATATTCAGAATTGTTCCTTTTTTCAATTTTCCTTAAAAATATTGATTTATTGATAATAGCTCTATGCAGCTTATAGCTTTAAGTATTTAGTAAAACAGTTCTATGTATTTTATAGCTATATGTATCTTTTGTTCACAGGAGAGGATATCAAATTATTTCAAAACATTTTAATTTGGGCTACATTAAATAAATATAAAAAAAATGTTATATGTAAAGAGCATATGAATGTAAAATATTTATTACTCACTTAGAGTTAGCATTGAAGGTCTAACACAGTGTTGGGTTAGTGGGTGTGATTGGTGTTAGCGCAGTCGCAATGTATGAAGCCCTGACGTTAGCTGTCAGCTTTAGCACACATGCAGACAATTTACTTTCAACTTGTAATATGCGCTAACCTGAGCGCATTAAAAGTTTACTTCTAGTGATGTTTGCGGATGAGCAAACGTGCTAAACAGTGTGCCACTTGTAATCCAGCCCTTTGTAAACAGATTTCTCTTAATTTAGTGCTTAAAGAGACACAAAGCCCAATTTATTTTCTTTGCTTCCTTCTCATGATATTATTTGTTGAAGAGCATACCTTGGCAATCTCAAGAGCAGTAATGTACTACTTGGAGCTAACTGCTGATTGGTGACTGCACATAATTGCCTCTATCATTGGCTCACCAGATGTGTTCAGCTAGCTCCCAGTAGTAGTAGCTTGCTACTACTTTAAGTAAAGGATATCAAGAGAATAAAGCAAATCTAATGAGAGAAGTACATTTGAAAGCTGATTAAAATTGTTTGCTCTATCTCACTGGTTTTCAAACCAGTCCTCAGGCCTCCCAAACAGGCCAGGTTTTCAGGATTATTTTGGATGAGAGCAGGTAAATAACCATTGGCTAGATTCCGAGTTTTGTCAGTAAGGCTGTGCATTTCTAACTCTCAATTCCAGCTCACCGCTCACCTGCAAACAACGCTGGTATTACAGGCTTTTTTCAACCCGGTGTTAGCCTCTAAATAGTGAACGGAGAGCAAAATTTAGCTCCACATCTCACCTCAATACCAGCGTTGCTTACGGTAGCGGTAAGCTGGCTAAACGTGCTGGTGGACGATTTCCCCATAGGAAACAATGGGGCTGAGCCGGGTGAAAAAAAAGTCTAACACCTGCAAAAAAAGCAGCGTTCAGCTCCTAACGCAGCCCCATTGTTTCCTATGGGGAAATACATTTTATGTCTACACCTAAGACCCTAACATGAACCCTGAGTCTAAACACCCCTAATCTTACACTTATTAACCCCTAATCTGCCGTCCCCGACATCGCCGACACCTGCATTATATTATTAACCCCTAATCTGCCGCTCCGTACACTGCCGCCACCTACATTATACTTATGAACCCCTAATCTGCTGCCACCAACATCACTGACACATACATTATATTTATTAACCCCTACTCTGCCCCCCCAACGTCGCTGCAACTATATTAAATGTATTAACCCCTAATCTGCCGCCGCCAACGTCGCCGCCACTATAATAAAGTTATTAACCCCTAAATCTAAGTCTAACTCTAACCCTAACACCCCCCTAACTTAAATATAATTTTAATAAATCTAAATAAAATAACTACAATTAAATAAATTATTCCTATTTAAAACTATATACTTACCTATAAAATAAACCCTAAAATAGCTACAATATAACTAATAATTACATTGTAGGTATCTCAGGATTTATTTTTATTTTACAGGCAAGTTTGTATTTATTTTAACTAGGTACAATAGTTATTAAATAGTTATTAAATAGTTATTAAATATTTAATAACTACCTAGTTAAAATAAATACAAATGAACTTCAATCCTATTGGCTGATCCAATGTAACTATTAGTTATATTGTAGCTAGCTTAGGGTTTATTTTACAGGTATTTAGTTTTAAATAGGAATAATTTAGTTAATTGTAGTTATTTTATTTTGTTTTATTTAAATTATATTTAAGTTAGGGGGGTGTTAGGGTTAGGTTTAGACTTAGGTTTAGGGGTTAATAAATTTAGTATAGTGTCGGCGACGTTGTGGGTGGCAGATTAGGGGTTAATAAATGTAGGTAGGTGTTGGCGATGTTAGGGACCGCAGGTTAGGGGTTAATAAAATGTAACTAGTGTTTGCAAGGCGGGAGTGCGGCGGTTTAGGGGTTAATAAATTTATTTAAGTGGCAGTGATATCCGGTTGGCAGATTAGGGGTTAAAAACTTTAGTTAAGTGTTTGCGATGTGGGGGGGGACCTTCGGTTTAGGGGTTAATAGGTAGTTTATGGGTGTAGTGTACTTTTTAGCACTTTAGTTAAGAGTTTTATGTTACGGCGTTAGCCCATAAAACTCTTAACTACTGACTTTTAAATGTGTTAGGAGTCTTGACAGGAGAGGCTGTACCACTCACTTTCTCCAAGACTTGTAATAACAGCGTTAGGAAAATCCCATTAAATAGATAGGATACGCAATTGATGTAAGGGGATTTGCGATATGCTCGAGTTGCGGAGAAAAAGTGAGCGGTACACCTGTACCTGCCTGACTCGTAATACCAGCGGGCGTTAAAAAGCAGTGTTGGGACCTCTCAACGCTGCTTTTTAACCCTAACGCAAGACTCGTAATCTAGGCGTATGTTTACTAATCAGCTAATTATTTCACCTGTGCTCCAGTTCAGATATCCTCAAAAAGTGGCCTGATGGGGACGCCTAAGGACAGGTTTGAAAACCAGTGCTCTATCTAAACCATAAAATAAGCATTTTAGGTTTCATATCCCTTTAATTATTGATATAAAATACTGAAGAGTAAAAAAAAAGTTTATTGGACAAACAGAATATTCACAACTGATTTGAGGTTAAAGTATTTAGTGACTGTAGTCTCAATGAAGAAAACAATAATGTACTAAATAGAATTCTTTCAAAAATGTAAAATGTAAAGCCTTTTACATTTTCCTTTAATTACATCATGGGGGGGGGGGGGATTGTGTGCTTGAGTCTTTTTTAATAGTTCATGCAGATGAAATATATGATTTACATAATTATTTCCTTCATTACCTGTTTTGTATAGACTAATGGAATAGCTTATAAAAAATAATAATGCCTGCAATAATGGTTACTGTATAGATTCATTTAAACAGTAATCTTCATTATTTCTAAGATGCATGACATGACATTACCTTGCTGGGAATCCTTGTCATATAGCTTCATGTGCACTACTCCTGATGTCTTGTTTCTCATTACAGACTGGCTTCTTCCATCTCTTTTGTTGCATGTTCCAATTTGCCCCAAGTTTTGATCAGCCCACCATAGTTTATTATCTGGAGAAAAAAAACACATAAAAATTGTAATTCTTTATTTATACACTGTTAAAGTAGACATCATCATCATCTTCAGACCACTGCTTCCTCCAGCTCTGAGCTGTTGGTGTAAAATTGCCAGGACTAATCTGAACAGTGTGAATGAGACCCTGCTCTTTTGCAATTGGTTGCCCAATAGCAGGTAGCGTCATTGCACAATTAAACAAGTACCCGCTAGCCATGATCACAGGTGGACAAATTCCCTAATTGCATTTAAAATAGCAAAAGAAGGAAACTTTTCTGCCAGTTACCTGAGCTCTGCTGCTGCCTCCCCACCCCTCAGGTACTACTATACATACAAATACACACCTACACACTCATACATACACATTTATGTTCACACATACATTCATATACACATATTTACATACATACATGCATACATACACATAACTCTGATCAGCCCTTCCCAGTAACCAAACAATACAGAGCTGCCATTCTGCCTCACTCACAAGCAGAACCCACTCAGAAAAAGACTGTCTATTAAAAATAATTTTTATAACATATTGCACACAAAAGTTATAATGGCTCAAAGATATAAGATCCTGGGTGTTAGAAAAAAAAAGCCAGCAAAGTGCTTTAACATAGCGATATATACTAATTGCTAAAGATATGTATATATATATGTATGTATGTATATCAAAATAACAAGAGTATTGCAATGAGCAATGATACATTTTTATTGGACTAACTATACATTTATAAGTTGACAAGCTTTCAGGAAGAATGCCTTCCCTTTTCAAGTCTAAATCAATACTGACAAATTCTTAGATTCTTGCACCTGGGCCCTGTGGTTTCTAGTTACGCCTCTGGTTTTACATATATTTCCCTGTTCTACTTCAGTGGACACTGTCTACCTTGGTATCCTAAACCCCCTCACGATTTTTACGACACCCTCCCCCTACACTCAGACCTCTGTAACACTTTCTGTTCTTTTTAGCCATCCTGTGTTTTAAGATATAATCTGTAAATTCCATCAAATTGGTCATTATTGCTTTAGACTTGAAAATGGAAGGCATTCTTCCTGAAAGCTTGTCAACTTATAAATGTATAGTTAGTCCAATAAAAAAGAATCATTGCTCAATGCAATACTCTTATTATTTAGATATCTAAATCTCTGGACTAACATGGCTACTCCAATAAATGTGACTATGTATATAAATATATATTTATTTAAAAAACAATCATATATATGTAGAAATATTTATTTATGAATAAATACAACTAATTCACTTATGTTAAGAACATTGGAATATTAAATATTCACATTTTCCTGTTGGGTTAGCACAATTGAGAATATGTGATGGTGTTTGCGCAAGAGTGGGGTGTGTTTTTTTCACTTTTTTTCTCCCTTGACTTCTATAGGGGAATATGTGAACACGCATATGATATTCAAAGTTCAGATTTTTGCGCTAGTCGGGTTATCACCAGAGCAAAAACAGATTTTTTTAAACTTGTAATACCAGTGCAACCAGACTAGCACAAAAATCTTAATTCTAGTGGCCTTTTTGATATAGCAAAAATGCAAAAAAACGTTCCTCTTGTAATCTAGCCCTCAATTTGTGCAAACTATTTCTGACGCTGAAGAAAGAAAAGTATTTTATCATTACATTGTATATATTTAATAATAATGCATTGTGATTTGTACAGGGAGTGCAGAATTATTAGGCAAGTTGTATTTTTGAGGATTAATTTTATTATTGAACAACAACCATGTTCTCAATGAACCCAAAAAACTCATTAATATCAAAGCTGAATAGTTTTGGAAGTAGTTTTTAGTTTGTTTTTAGTTATAGCTATTTTAGGGGGATATCTGTGTGTGCAGGTGACTATTACTGTGCATAATTATTAGGCAACTTAACAAAAAACAAATATATACCCATTTCAATTATTTATTTTTACCAGTGAAACCAATATAACATCTCAACATTCACAAATATACATTTCTGACATTCAAAAACAAAACAAAAACAAATCAGTGACCAATATAGCCACCTTTCTTTGCAAGGACACTCAAAAGCCTGCCATCCATGGATTCTGTTAATGTTTTGATCTGTTCACCATCAACATTGCGTGCAGCAGCAACCACAGCCTCCCAGACACTGTTCAGAGAGGTGTACTGTTTTCCCTCCTTGTAAATCTCACATTTGATGATGGACCACAGGTTCTCAATGGGGTTCAGATCAGGTGAACAAGGAGGCCATGTCATTAGATTTTCTTCTTTTATACCCTTTCTTGCCAGCCACGCTGTGGAGTACTTGGACGCGTGTGATGGAGCATTGTCCTGCATGAAAATCATGTTTTTCTTGAAGGATGCAGACTTCTTCCTGTACCACTGCTTGAAGAAGGTGTCTTCCAGAAACTGGCAGTAGGACTGGGAGTTGAGCTTGACTCCATCCTCAACCCGAAAAGGCCCCACAAGCTCATCTTTGATGATACCAGCCCAAACCAGTACTCCACCTTGCTGGCGTCTGAGTCGGACTGGAGCTCTCTGCCCTTTACCAATCCAGCCACGGGCCCATTCATCTGGCCCATCAAGACTCACTCTCATTTTATCAGTCCATAAAACCTTAGAAAAATCAGTCTTGAGATATTTCTTGGCCCAGTCTTGACGTTTCAGCTTGTGTGTCTTGTTCAGTGGTGGTCGTCTTTCAGCCTTTCTTACCTTGGCCATGTCTCTGAGTATTGCACACCTTGTGCTTTTGGGCACTCCAGTGATGTTGCAGCTCTGAAATATGGCCAAACTGGTGGCAAGTGGCATCTTGGCAGCTGCACGCTTGACTTTTCTCAGTTCATGGGCAGTTATTTTGCTCCTTGGTTTTTCCACACGCTTCTTGCGACCCTGTTGACTATTTTGAATGAAACGCTTGATTGTTCGATGATCACGCTTCAGAAGCTTTGCAATTTTAAGAGTGCTGCATCCCTCTGCAAGATATCTCACTATTTTTGACTTTTCTGAGCCTGTTAAGTCCTTCTTTTGACCCATTTTGCCAAAGGAAAGGAAGTTGCCTAATAATTATGCACACCTGATATAGGGTGTTGATGTCATTAGACCACACCCCTTCTCATTACAGAGATGCACATCACCTAATATGCTTAATTGGTAGTAGGCTTTTGAGCCTATACAGCTTGGAGTAAGACAACATGCATAAAGAGGATGATGTGGTCAAAATACTCATTTGTCTAATAATTCTGCACTCCCTGTATATACAATACCTAAAATAATAATAGAACTATATAAGCTGATAGTACCTATAGTAATACCTCATTGTAATTTAAGAAACTAATAAGTAAGGCTTTTTTTAAAAAAAATATCATGGGATGAAATACTTTGCATTTGTTTGTTTACCAGCACACACATAAAAAATAATTTACTGTATTTATGTGAGGAACAGCTTATGGACTTTGGTAAAGAAGTTGAAATAATAAAAGGTAACTATATGTATTGAAAAAGAATAACAATTTCCCACAAGAGATCCAATACAGCAGTTATTCATATATAAATTGTTTTACCCATTCACCTTTATTAAATTTTAACCATAAACATATATGTAGTGGGGAGTACCTTATATATTTAATATATTTTATACATATATATATATTTTTTTTTAATATACTAATTGCCCTGAAAGAGAGAAGAAAACAAGTATAGATGTTTAAAGGACTCTACTCACACACTTGTAATTACAGACCCAATAAACTAGGGAATTGTACAAAAATAGCTTATCTTTTACTAAAAATTAAGTTTAAAAGATCTTTTAACAATTTTTTTTTAGTAAACGTTAAGTTTAATTTGTGCAATTCACTGTAGTTACAAATGTGTGAGTAGATAATCAGAAATGACCCGAGTCCTTCTGCTCTTTGATGGCTGCTGTTCGTGTAACTATGGAGGAAGCTCTGGTTATATAGCTGGATGGGAACTAGCTGCTAAAATAAAAAAATAAAAAATGTACTGTGCGCTGTGCTCTAAATTTGGGTCTGTCCCCCACAACCAGGAACTGTTGGGAAATTGTGACCATATCTTCTTTCTAGTGCTTAGTATTGTCTGCCTTTGTATTTAGTAAAAATAAATTTAAGTCCATTTGTATCTTTATCTATCTATCTATCTATCTATCTATCTATCTATCTATCTATCTAAAATCAAAACAAATACAAGGGCAATACAGAGTTTTATGGCGGTTCAAGTAAACAAACTTTGCTTTATTTCAACTATACAAAGTGTATTTCACAGAATATATTTGGTTTGTCCGAGGAAATTGATTTTCTGACATTTCTAGAAAAATCCAGTATATTGTCCCTCTATTTCTTTTACAGTAAGTGTATTCTCCTGTTTCATTAGTTTGCAGGAATGCTTTGCCAGTTGACACAGACAAATGTAAAATGCTACCTTTAGAGACAAGAAATAAAGAGAGAGATGGCAGGTTAAATGAGATCATACTGACCAAGATGGATCAGCGATGGGATACTGAAGTCATAATAGACCAATTATTCATAAAGTTGGACAAATATCTATAGTAACAAATGGTGATAAAATGAAAAGATAGTCAAGACACATAGCAAAAAAACATAAAAAATAAAATTATGTAATAATGGTAGAACAGCCTATAAGAAAATCTATCAGCATACCATCTGCAAGGAAAATGAATACAATTTTAGACACTGATATTGAGCACTATGGGATTACACTGTGGTTAAGCAGATGGTAATGAATTATTTATCAATAATGGAAAGTAAAGTTGGTCAGATTTTTACACAGTGTAGTGAAAATCATGTGATAAATGAATACTAATAGATAGTAACAAATAAATTCCCTAGATAACACACAATGTTAAAATATCTCATTAGACATATCACTTTCATATCAGACCTACCACTCACGTTTTACCCCTACCACTCACGTTTTACCCCTACCACTCACGTTTTACCCCTACCACTCACGTTTTACCCCTACCACTCACGTTTTACCTCTACCACTCACGTTTTACCCCTACCACTCACGTTTTACCTCTACCACTCACGTTTTACCCCTACCACTCACGTTTTACCCCTACCACTCACGTTTTACCCCTACCACTCACGTTTTACCTCTACCACTCACGTTTTACCCCTACCACTCACGTTTTACCCCTACCACTCACGTTTTACCCCTACCACTCACGTTTTACCCCTACCACTCACGTTTTACCCCTACCACTCACGTTTTACCCCTTGCATTGCATTCTAGATGCTCAGATGGAGCTCAAGGAGATAACTTTGGTCTCTTGTGAAGTAACAATTTGCTTGCTAAAATACAACTTTGACATATATAATAAGCAACAGTAAAAAAAATAGAAAACTTTCATGGTTCGGATACAGCATGTGGCTTTAAACAATATTCCAGTTTAATTCTATTCTCAAATGTTCTTTGTTCTTCGGTATCCTTTGTTAAAGAAAATACCTAGATAGGTTCAGGGGCAGCAATGCACTGCTGAAAGTAAACTGTTGATTTTCGGCCTCATACATATACATATATATATATATATATATATATATATATATATATATATATGCCTCTTGTCTTTAGATCACTAGATGAGTTCTTCTAGCTCCCAGTAGTGCATTGCTGCTCCTGAGCCAGCTCTTCAATGAAGTATACAAAAAGAACAATGTTAATTAGAACAGAAGTAAATTGGAAAGTTGCTTAAAACTGCATGTTACATGTGAATTATGAAAGTTTAATTTTGATTGTACTGTTGCTTTAAAACTGTTCCTATACTGTCTTTATTCTAGAAGATATTTGAATAGAACTCTTTATAACTTGAATAACTTATTTATATTGAGCAATGGAATACATAATGACAGATCTAGCCAGCATTTTTTCTCAATAATCATTCTGTCATGTTACCGTCTTTGATCTTTGAATACTGATATCCCTGGAACACTAGCTTGTGGTCACTAGATTAAGGATCATGCACTTAGTATAATAATCAATCAGAACTCTCTGGATTCAAAGAGTATATCCTTCAGTACTTATTATTAGTACTACTTATTATTATTTCCTAATAATGATATTGCACATTTTCCACTTCACTGTTTTCAGTTTTTGCATTCTATTGATGTGATATTATTTTCATGATTTATATATGATTTATTATACATCTGTTGTGTTACACTTTATAAAATGAATATTACTGTACAGTGTGAATGTGTGTGTGTATATACAGTGTGCATGTATGTATGTATGTATGTGTATATATGCGTATATATATATATATATATATATATATATATATAAACCCATCAGTTGTACAGTGTTACCCTCCAATGGTCATCTGCCCGGGTGCCAACATGCAGTCAATATTCCAAAAGAAATGGTCGCACTGTATACATATACACATACATACATGCACACTGGAAAAAGGTAAAACTCAACATTTAATAAGTTAGATACAGCCATTTGAACAAAGTGCCTATTCTATTGACTTTGATATATATATATATATATATATATTCCAAAAGAAATGGTCGCACTCTCAGGTCTTTTAGTGAAAAATCGTGGTAAATTTTAATGAAACGTTTTCGGGGTATTCTTCCCCATCATCAGCATAAACATACAGTGCATCAAACAAACTTAAATAGAAGCCTATTGCTCGTTAAACATAAATCAAAAATACCTGTGTGTGAAGATTTCTCAGTGTGGTGGCGCCAAACAGTGTGTGTGTGGACCGCATGTTTGCGTTCCACTATGTGAACCGGAAGTGTTAAGTGCAGTATTGTATCCGGTATCCTCATTTCTATACAAAGCTTATAATGTTATAATATCGATACAAACTTACTGTGTTAATAAATTACGTTACTAAAGTATGTAATAGTGTTTCAAACTCTGTGCCTTTATTGACAGTGTAACTTATTCTACGTATTGTTACAATTGCGTGAATTTATTAAGCCGGTGCCTCCTGCACTGCTCATGGGCTCATATATATGTATGTGCATTGTTCCCTATTATCTAAATTACATCTCCCTTACTGTAGTGCTACTATTGTTCGTTATGATGATCTCTGTGACAGGTTCTATAGAATAGTGGTAAATCTGAACTAGGTAAACCAATAGATCCATCCGCCCAAGTAGAACCGGCAGAACAAATGGTTCCTATGACAACTAGAAGATGACAGCGAACTCTATAGAACCTGTCACAGAGATCATCATAACGAACAATAGTAGACTGTCAGATCATTCATTTCAGACACTAATGACCTCATTAGGAAGATGAGGGATGTGCGTGTGGAGACTGGAGACATCCTGGTCACCCTGGATGTCAACAGTCTCTACACTATCATCCCTCATGACACAGGACTCATGGCTACCAAACAACACCTCATAGACAGTACACTATATGAGGGACCCCCCATTGACTATTTTTTGACACTAATGGAATACTGCCTCACTAGGAACTACTTTCGCTTTGAGACATCTTTTTATTTGCAACTTACAGGCACTGCGATGGGGTCCAACATGGCCCCATCGTATGCCAATATATATATGTCTCAATTTGAAAACCAATTCCTATGGAGCACTGACACATCGCAGGTTGTTTACTACGCAAGATACATCGATGATGTGTTCATGGTGTGGCGTGGCGGACAACAGGCGCTGTCAGAGTGGTTTATGAAATGGAATAATACCCCTACACCAGTGAGATTCAAGATCACGCACCACCATAAAGAGATACAATTCCTAGACCTCACTATTTACATAGATGGTAATTCCTTAGGCACCACACTCTACAGCAAGCCTACTGATAAAAATTCCATTTTAAGTGCAACAAGCTGTCACCCCCCAGCCCTATTAAAAGGGATAGTCAAATCACAGATGACTAGAGTAATGCGGAATAATTCAAACAGAGCCACAGGGGTCTCACAGCTACAGCTCATGCGAGACAAATTCTTACAGCGGGGATACAAGCAACAGATACTTGACAGTACCCTAAAACAAGTCCTTCCACACTCTCAGGACAGCCTGATACATAAGGGGAATCTGACAGAGAAGCTGAACAAATTGATAATGGCAACAACGTTTTCACCTAACACCACACAAGCTGGTAACATACTAAGAGAACACTGGCCAATAGTGCAGTCTGACCCTAAATTGACCTTCACGCACAACCTGACACCAATGGTAGCATACCGGAGGGGAACTAACCTTAAGGACAGCTTGGTACGCACAGACCCTAAATCAAGTTACATGGATACTGCCCATACTAACATCAAAGGTTCATACAGGTGCCTAGGGTGCACAACATGTAATGGTCTCATAACAACTAAAAACTTTCACCATCCTCACACGAATAAAGTATTCAAGATCAAGCACTCAATATCCTGCACTACAACATTTGTAGTTTACCTATTATTCTGTCCATGTGCCCGGTTCTACGTGGGCAAGACGAGCGGAACACTCCGCGATAGGATGGCTAACCACAGACGGGCAATACGGCTGGCATTAGAACAAGGAGGATCGGACCAACCGGTGGCCAGACACTGTGCCGACATGAGACACCAGGTGTCCACTATCAGATATATCCTGATTGATCATATCCCCCCCCTTGATAGGGGTGGTGACAGAAATAAGGCCCTGCTTAGAAGAGAAGCTGAATGGATATATAGATTGGGCACGGTAGCCCCAGGAGGGTTAAACTCACCTCCGGATTTTAAAGCGCTCATTTAAGCCGAGACACATACTGGTGCATGGCAATTACACCTTGAGTAATATGTGACAATGCACTGAGGGTCAGGCCTCTTGGGGGGTAGACCATTCAGCGCAGGGTGCACTACCTGGCGTTGGGGGAGTCATGGTAATGATTCCTCCAATGCAACATCACTCGGTATATTAATGCCAATTGCCAACAAGTTCTCATGCAGACTTAAAATACGGAGCTTCCTTTAAATCCATGGCAACCACACAGAGATGATCCATCTGCACCAATCTAAGGTGACAATCTTAGCGTGCAGAGAATAACCGACAGGAACATCAGAAAAGACACAGGTCTAGGAACCATGGATATATAACCATGACAGAGATGACATCAACCATCCAATTGAGGATGACATCCCATACGTCCAAGGGTCAGTTTGTGCCAACACCAAAAAATAGGGACACTGCACTAGGACTGTCCAACTATGATGAACTCAAAGATTTAATTAAGGATGGACATCACTATATAGAAATTTGACACGGAGTAACTATATGGACTAACAGGGCAACAATAGCTCTCTCTAATACATACTAAGAGAGCTAAGATGTATATAATATATGTAATGTGTATACAGGCACAAGAGAGATAGATATAATTTAGAACAAAATCAATACCAATTATACATTACTAGAGCTAAGTGTGTAATGTAGCAACAGCAGTTAGGTTGCTATTTCTTATTTTTAGTTTCTATATATTTCTTATGTTTTACTAATAATTTTGTATTTTTACCCATGCTAAATGGTTAGATGATTTTATTTTCCTTTACTGGTATCTAGGTCCATAGGAGGGCATCAATTACATAATCTATAAAGACAGCCTAGGAAAACATATACGATACTTAAGATGATATACATATACTACATACAATAAGTGCCAGAGAATACTTTTAGCCCCTCTAACAAGCACATTCCAGGACAAGTACAAGTGATATGTAAATGAATGAAGTCCAAAAAATCATGTTAATAGTGAGACATGAAGGTAATGCATACTGGCCATAGAATAGTGGTAAATCTGAACTAGGTAAACCAATAGATCCATCCGCCCAAGTAGAACCGGCAGAACAAATGGTTCCTATGACAACTAGAAGATGACAGCGAACTCTATAGAACCTGTCACAGAGATCATCATAACGAACAATAGTAGCACTACAGTAAGGGAGATGTAATTTAGATAACAGGGAACAATGCACATACATATATATGAGCCCATGAGCAGTGCAGGAGGCACCGGCTTAATAAATTCACGCAATTGTAACAATACGTAGAATAAGTTACACTGTCAATAAAGGCACAGAGTTTGAAACACTATTACATACTTTAGTAACGTAATTTATTAACACAGTAAGTTTGTATCGATATTATAACATTATAAGCTTTGTATAGAAATGAGGATACCGGATACAATACTGCACTTAACACTTCCGGTTCACATAGTGGAACGCAAACATGCGGTCCACACACACACTGTTTGGCGCCACCACACTGAGAAATCTTCACACACAGGTATTTTTGATTTATGTTTAACGAGCAATAGGCTTCTATTTAAGTTTGTTTGATGCACTGTATGTTTATGCTGATGATGGGGAAGAATACCCCGAAAACGTTTCATTAAAATTTACCACGATTTTTCACTAAAAGACCTGAGAGTGCGACCATTTCTTTTGGAATATATATATATATATATATATATCAAAGTCAATAGAATAGGCACTTTGTTCAAATGGCTGTATCTAACTTATTAAATGTTGAGTTTTACCTTTTTCCAGTGTGCATGTATGTATGTGTATATGTATATATATATATATATATATATATATATATATATATATATATATATATATATATATATATATATATATACAGCTTCCTCCAATCATTGCATGACCCACGAGATAGATGCCAAAGGGGGCATAACGAAAGATAATTATTTTTAAAAATAAGTGTCTTTGTAAACTTTAATTAATTAAAGTTCTCCCTGTTTTTAAAGATATTATTTGATACTGGACTTTAATTTGTTAATGTTTACAATCACTTTAAAAAAAAATACAACTAAACTGTTAGAAAAAAAAAGGAAATTACAAAAATGTCTTGACTTTTTTGTTTAATAAAGTGTGGTGTATAATATCATCTATGACATACAAGGTATGAAAATGAACTTGTCAAAAATATGATGCATATAACATGGTAGTTAGGGCCTTTAATTGCCACCAATTATTTACTGATTTGTTCTTCTGACAACTTTTGAATGAAAAAGTACACTGTGTCACACAAAGAGTAAGTCAAGATGACATGTCTTATGTACTGTGCATTTCATACAATAATGCCTGGCAAAGACTGATTAAGTACAGTAGTTTTTTTTGTTTTGTTTGTTATTTTTAAAGTTTGTGCACATATTAAGAAGTTGGAACAATGCAGGATTACAAATAATGCATTTTTATAATTCAGGTGCAGTTTAGAAACTGTTACATATTTTTTATAAAGGTTGCTAAAATAACTTTTACAATGTTCTAATCATTCATAAACAGTTTGACTAAAACTATAATGTAAAATGTAAATTCCTAGCTCATTGTAAGCCCAAACCCAAAATAAATTAATATACAAAGGCATTGATCCTAAAGAAACTTACAAACTAGCTGTTTAGTTAGGGGGAAAGAGAGAAGAGAAAAAATGACTGTATGATCATAAAGAGAATGGATAGAGAGTGTTATGAGACTAATTTAAATGCATATATATTAGTATAAAAGGGGCCAAGTGATATGTTTCTAAAGCTATCAATATTGGAAGTGAATCAGAGAATAGCGCTGCGGAATCTGTTGGCGCTCTACAAATAACCGATAATAATAATAATAATAATAATATGAAAAAAATAAAAACAAATAGAAAATGTATATTTAGTTAATTATCTAGCAGCAAACGGCAAAACTAAAAACAAAAGGTGATATGCATAAAAAGATAGCCCATGACATTGGTCGTATTGTATAAATATACATTTTGAATTAGGCCTTAATTATTTATTTATTTCATACATATTGCCACTAATGTATTCTGCATCCTTTGCTGTTTTTACAGTGCTTTGCGCAGCCTTTGATGATCATTGTGCCCATATACATGGTGGTCCAATATCCAAAGACACAGCATGTTAGATAGGGTAGTGCCTATGTGCAACCCAGGAGAACAGAGGAAAGCCAGCAAACATATTTTGAATACCATCTTGGGCACTATTTAAATGTAAAAACAAAATTTAAAATAAATAAATAATAATACTCAAAATAATAATGCAGTTGAAAAGTCAAATAGTTCCTTCATTATGACCCTTATCTGTACTGCAGATATTGTATAGCAAAACATCTTAAATATTACTGCACTCATATATGCAGAACATTATTCTTCTGTCTGCCTGATAGCCTTTCATGCACAATTTATATGACTAATTTCTTTATGACACACTTAATCAGACCTACTTCCTTTTAGCTCTGATGATTTCTTGGCATTATTTACCTTTAAAATTATGGTATAATACATAGAAGAAAGAAGAAGAAAACAAATATTATACTGTATATATATTATTGAGGATTGAAAGAAGAGATATACAGGCACAATGTATCAAACAGTTGTATGATACATAACTCAACTCAGGCAGATAGCTACAGTTGAAAACAAAAAGGACAATATACAATAAGACAAACAAATGTCCAAGCAGTATCTGCAAAACAATAATTATAGTATTATTTGTAGCCCTTAAGTTTTTTACCTCTTAAAAACAGATGAGGCCACTTTTGGAACTCAAACATAACTAAACTTTTGATTAGAGTGGAAGTAAAGTTTTCAATACCCCAAGATATTTATGTATTGTAGAACATTATTACATTACAGTCACTAACTTCATATTTTTCTAACTTGTCACAGAAATAACGCATTTTATATTTAATATATCGCACCTTTTCATTGCTTTCTCCGCCCTCTGCTCTCTTCTGGGTTTCTAACTGTTAGACGTAATAGCGATCCCATCTGCTGAATACTTTATTATCCATGCTCGGTCTCATTATCCCATTTTTTTTGGTGTATGCTCAATGATACGATCTACGCTACGATACTAAACATTGTACCACCATTGGATTCATTTTTAGTATCATATCAGTGATCGTATGAACATTTTCCACACAGCGAATTCCCTGACGCTTTAACGAGCAATCTATAATCGCCAGATCATTCATTCCTAATGAGTCACTATTAAGATTTTCTTCCGCAGTTTAAATGTGCATGCGGCTATTGTGAACGATAATTGATTAAAGTTCTTGGTTAGCTGCATGCGCATAGGAACATGTGGGCATAAAAACTAACTAACAAAATTATTAGAATGCGGGCGGAGACTCGGCTAACCAGACGGACGGCTTTCATGAGCGTAAATATGAGCTTAAATAGGTCTATAATTGAATTTGCAAAAAATTCATGAATGAAAGTAATATTGATTTTAGATGAATTATTTAAACATAGATTGCGGGCTACTCAACTTTACTTTCATTTTAACGGGAGGGTTATACTAGTATAAGCCCACTCTTGGACCTTCGTTATAATAATAACAGAAACCAGCTGTAGATTAAGCACATCATTATAATTCTCGGCCACTGATGGGTCCAAGAAGAAATTGACCATAGTTGATAATAAGGTTAAATATTAATCTTAGTTCTCTATAATATAGCTAGGTATAATCAACAAGAAACTATGTAAAACTTAACACACTATATTAACTTATGTCAAAATACAAACTACATCAGACCTCTAGTGGGAGGAATTGTATGGCATTGCAACTAAATATAAGTTATAGCATAACCCTCTGAACACATTGTAGGAAATGCTGCTCTAGACACTGTACTGTGTGAGCCTTGGCTATTAAAGGTACCATACATATGACATATTTATTTAGGGTCATTCTGAGATAGATAAGTACAAGGGGTCACAATGCTATTTTCTATTGGGATGCTAATAAATGGCATACGTGTGTAGAACCACATGTGTGGCATTTTCATTGCAAAGTGAATGTTAGTGAACAAAACAAAGGCCATAGGGATGCGTAATATAGAAAAACAAAGGAGCCCCAAATAGCATATATTCAAAATGTCATGTAAATAAAAGATAATTGGGAGAGAATAGTGATGAAAACCTTAAATAAACATTCATATGCACATTTCCATACAAGAATATAAATGATGACATTCTCAGGATAAAGAGCATACTAGGGATAGATTATACACTGACACATAATGGTCACCCTACAATATCTAATGTTGTGAAACCTGTACAGACAGGAAAGCAATATGCACAGTGTGAACCTTTCAGAATCAAAATAATAAAGAGCATGCTGAAGGGAGTATTTATTTTGTCCAGAACAAACAAACTTAGGGCCAAAAACAAATGGAGCGCTAATTAACTCTCCCACTTCGATCGTAAAGTGCGCTAGAAGTAAGCTTTTTGTTCTCATCAGGTTGCACTCTTATTATGAGTTGAACGTAAACAGTTTTCACTTGCGTGCTAGTCCGACGAGCGCAAAAAGATGAATTTACAATATAGCGTGCGCATTCACGTACTCACCCATAGAAGTCAATGGAGAAACATTTTTGGAAAAACAATCCTTAAAGGGAAACTTAACCCAAATTTTTTCTTTTGTGATTCAGATAGAGCATGCAATTTTAGGCAACTTTCTAATTTACTCCTATTATCAAATTTTCTTCATTCTCTTGGTATCTTTATTTTAATAGCAAGAATGTAAGTTTAGATGCCCATTTTTGGTGAACAACCTGAGTTGTTCTTGCTGATTGGTGGATAAATTCACCCACCAATAAACAAGTGTTGTCCAGGGATTCTAAACCAAAAATTGGCTGGCTCCATAGCTTAGATGCCTTATTTTTTAAATAAAGATAGCAAGAGAACAAAGAAAAATTGATAATAGTAGAAAATTAGAAAGTTGCTTAAAATTGCAGGCTCTATCTGAATCACGAAAGAAAAAATTTGGGTTCCGTGTCCCTTTAACACCCCATTCTCACGTAAACCCGATCGCATAATTACATATGCATTAAAAAAACATGAAAATATAAATATTTCTCTTTCCAATTTTCTGCAGATACAGATATATATAGGAATATTTATTTAGAAATGCATAGAACATATTCTGCTATGTACAGAACATTGGAATGTGAAACATTTACAGTAAATACATAGTTAAAACCTTTATTAAAAATAAATATTGCATAAATATTCATGTTTTCATCTACTTAACTGCAAAGGGCTCAAATGTACTTTATATATATATATATATATATATAAATATATATATATATATATATATATATATATATATATATATTTATTTATATGTCTATATATGTATTTATGTGTTTATATGTGTACAGGGAATGCAGAATTATTAGGCAAGTTGTATTTTTTAGGATTAATTTTATTATTGAACAACAACCATGTTCTCAATGAACCCAAAAAACTCATTAATATCAAAGCTGAATAGTTTTGGAAGTAGTTTTTAGTTTGTTTTTAGTTATAGCTATTTTAGGGGGATATCTGTGTGTGCAGGTGACTATTACTGTGCATAATTATTAGGCAACTTAACAAAAAACAAATATATACCCATTTCAATTATTTATTTTTACCAGTGAAACCAATATAACATCTCAACATTCACAAATATACATTTCTGAAATTCAAAAACAAAACAAAAACAAATCAGTGACCAATATAGCCACCTTTCTTTTCAAGGACACTCAAAAGCCTGCCATCCATGGATTCTGTCAGTGTTTTGATCTGTTCACCATCAACATTGCGTGCAGCAGCAACCACAGCCTCCCAGACACTGTTCAGAGAGGTGTACTGTTTTCCCTCCTTGTAAATCTCACATTTGATGATGGACCACAGGTTCTCAATGGGGTTCAGATCAGGTGAACAAGGAGGCCATGTCATTAGATTTTCTTCTTTTATACCCTTTCTTGCCAGCCACGCTGTGGAGTACTTGGACGCGTGTGATGGAGCATTGTCCTGCATGAAAATCATGTTTTTCTTGAAGGATGCAGACTTCTTCCTGTACCAATGCTTGAAGAAGGTGTCTTCCAGAAACTGGCAGTAGGACTGGGAGTTGAGCTTGACTCCATCCTCAACCCGAAAAGGCGCCACAAACTCATCTTTGATGATACCAGCCCAAACCAGTACTCCACCTCCACCTTGCTGGTGTCTGAGTCGGACTGGAGCTCTCTGCCCTTTACCAATCCAGCCACGGGCCCATCCATCTGGCCCATCAAGACTCACTCTCATTTCATCAGTCCATAAAACCTTAGAAAAATCAGTCTTGAGATATTTCTTGGCCCAGTCTTGACGTTTCAGCTTGTGTGTCTTGTTCAGTGGTGGTCGTCTTTCAGCCTTTCTTACCTTGGCCATATCTCTGAGTATTGCACACCTTGTGCTTTTGGGCACTCCAGTGATGTTGCAGCTCTGAAATATGGCCAAACTGGTGGCAAGTGGCATCTTGGCAGCTGCACGCTTGACTTTTCTCAGTTCATGGGCAGTTATTTTGCGCCTTGGTTTTTCCACACGCTTCTTGCGACCCTGTTGACTATTTTGAATGAAACGCTTGATTGTTCGATGATCACGCTTCAGAAGCTTTGCAATTTTAAGAGTGCTGCATCCCTCTGCAAGATATCTCACTATTTTTGACTTTTCTGAGCCTGTCAAGTCCTTCTTTTGACCCATTTTGCCAAAGCAAAGGAAGTTGTCTAATAATTATGCACACCTGATATAGGGTGTTGATGTCATTAGACCACACCCCTTCTCATTACAGAGATGCACATCACCTAATATGTTTAATTGGTAGTAGGCTTTCGAGCCTATACAGCTTGGAGTAAGACAACATGCATAAAGAGGATGATGTGGTCAAAATACTCATTTGCCTAATAATTCTGCACTCCCTGTATATATGAGCCCTTATAACCTTTCTGTGCAATATTTTTTTTTATAATTTTGCTAGTTGGTGTTATTATGAGTTTAACTATACTTCTAAATGTAATTTTGTTGCGTTTTGTGCAAATTTTTAGTAAACAGGTAACCAGAGCTCTGAAGCATTCTAGCGTAAATCTCGCTCAAGCGATTGTGTTTAATTTCAACTAGTAATACAAGTGGTAAACGTTTGTGCTTCACTTATATGAGTAAAAAAATATTACTCCCGACGTAATACTCCATGTAGTCCTGAGAGAAGGAAATTTACCCACTCCTTGCTTTAGAGGTAGACAGTGTAACAGCCCACAACAACACAGGGCCTCCTCTACGAACTCTTTATGTGTTTAAATTCTGTGACCATAATCCACACCTGCTCTCCTCGGCTGGACATAACGACTTTCTCTGTACTGATGCTCACTCAATCTGGGGATGATCTTGTTATTTAGCAGGTGAGTATATACAAACATCTAGAATACCACTGCATACTGCTTTATGTTAACTCAAGAATAAAAAGAACTAAAGTCCACTGCCCTGAAGCTTAGATTTTCACAGTCTAACACCATGTAGATTAGATACTTCTTTCCCACTAAGCAAACCAATCAAGGATCAGGTACCCAGGGTGATGAATTTAACAGCCCTCTACAGACTTCATGATTAACTTTATCATTCCCTGCACACCCTTTGCAGCTCTCCAGAACTGTGCTCTCTAGTTGGTGCAGACCCACTACTTTCAGGGCACTTACAGCACTAGGCAAGAAGGTCAAGGTCCTCATTGCAGCAACTGCCATCTCCAAACTATCATAGAACAGTACCTTCCCTAGGATATTGCCTGGTATGGTGAAGCACTCATTCGTCTCCAGTTTCTCCACTATTCTGACAAAGCAGTGCTCTAATAGCTAATTCAGCTTAAAAAAGTGCTTCTCCAGCAATTTTCAGAGAGTCATCTTCAAATAGTTGTACCCCTGACTACATTTTGTAAGTAAGTATAAAAGTATCTGTGTATTTTGTAACCTATAAACCTAGAGGGGCAGTGAAAGCCACATGATTCTCTACCAAAAGGACTGTCCCAAGGCACAGTTAGCAAAAGATGTGAAGAACATAGGTCATGCTTTCTTTCAATATATCCACCCCTGAACTCTTGTAAAAATATATTTATGAATTTTGCATCCAGCTGTGTAAATGTCATTACAATAAATTTACTTATTTATATGAAATAACCTAAATTGCTAAACTAAGATCAAGAGCTTCACAGAGATATGTCCTTCCACTTCAAGAGTTAGCCCCACCATCCAATGCATAGAAAATATGTCGATGAAATTTTAACTTCAACACTTTATCTGTCACCTTTAAAATATAAATAGCAATATTGTTAATACAATGTTAGACCTTTTTGACAAATTTTACTATTTGTGATATATTATTTACCTTTTCTGAATATTCACAATGGTTAATAATTTTTAAATTAGATTGCAAACAATGAAGTATCCCTTGCTTATACCCTCACCCCCCAAGTATATGTACAATAAATTGAGAATATTAGAAACAGAAAATGTGCAGTTATTTTGAGATAAATATGGAGATTAGAAGCTAAATTTGGCTCAAAAATTATTCTTTAAAATATGAATATTCATTTCTTGTTTGAAAAATTATGTTCACATGCCACTGAAAAGAGAGAGGTTGCAGAGGTGACTTTGGAGAATATTATTATTATTATTATTATCATAAGTTTGTAGAATGCCAAAAAATTCTGCAATGCTATGGCAGAACACAGAGGAGTGTCTAAGAGGACAAGCTGTGAAGTAGGTGGATGACAGAAGAAGACATTGCATCCTTGGCCACCCGATAAAAGTGGTAGAGTGTTCCTTTGTAACAGGAGAGATAGAGCTTGTACAAGATTAGAGAAGATACCATTTCTGATGGCATTATTTTAATAGAGGTCAGGGTGTAGGATTGTAATATAAGCACAAAGGGCCGATGATCAAAAGTTTGCACGCAAAAACATAAAAAACCTGGTTTAGCCTCAGAGGGACAGTCCTTGTACAATTATGCAAGAAAATAAGCTGTCCCTGCGGGGGTCCATATGTTTCACATAGAATTAACGAGAGCTCTCTGCTATGTAAAAGTTTGCAATGGAGGATGAAGTACACAGATAGAAGCCGGCGTATGTTTAAACTTTAATTGTATTTTAAATACAATTCAAAATATGCTGTTTTCAGTGCATTGTACCTTAAATTCACTGTTATTTTCATATGCTTAGGCGTTCCTTTTAGAGTATTGGTTTGAGTATTTTGAGTAAAGCTCTCTACCTTTTAACTTGTGAGAAAAACAGTGAGACCTGTAGGGTGAAAATGTTTACAGAATTACACTGGGATTTGAGAGATAATTTAATAGATGCCCATGGAACACCCATGTACAGCCCATTTTAGAAAAAAATAACTGGGCTCTATATTTTGTACTTATAAGTACGTTTTTCTATGTGCTTTGCATATCCAGCATACACTTAAAATTATGATTTATGATGTGCATATTTAATGAAATTTATTCCTGTGTAACTTATATACAAATTTCACGTTTTTGATAAAATATGATTTTTGGTGAACAATTTTGTTGCTATTTTTGATGCACCATAACAATTCAATTTTTTCCTGCGTATATTTGTGTGAGTAGTTTATTTGTTTCATATAATATTTAAAATTATGGTTTTCAATGTGCACTTTTGTAATATATGTATCTTCCCTTTCCCATATGAACTTTTAGTATATGCCCCTTAGCGAGACACCCACTTTTCAGAGTAAAAAGTGGCTTTAGATCATTCCACTATGGAAATAAAAGTATTGGCGAGCATTCTTAACTCCTTAAGGACCGGGAATTACAGAGAAAAACTTTCACAAAAGACCGGAGCATTTTTAGCATTTTTTGCTATCACTTCATTTAGAGCCTTTGTTTTTTTATTTACCTATCAAAACATTTTTTTTTTAGTAGACAACCCAAGGTAGATGTAGAACCATTTTGGTATATTTCATTTCACTGTTTTACTGCATAATGCGATCATATTAAAAAAAATGTTAACTTTTTCACAAATTTCGATGTTCTCACTGAAATTATACCACATATGCAGTCATAACACAAATGGTTATAAAAACCTCTCTGGGATTCCCTTTATTTAGAAATAGCACATATGCATGGTGCTGCCATTGCTTTTTGGTAATTAGAAGGCCGCTAATTGCAGCTGCACGCCACTCTTCTGAAATTTCCAGCAGCGAAGGGGTTAATCAGGTAGCTTGTAAGTTTTTGTTTCGCTATAGTGTAGAGATTACCCTCCCAACTGACACCTCCCACCCCTGATCCCTTCCTGATCCCTCTCAAACAGCTCTCTTCCCTCCCTCAACTCCCAGTGGTCACCATCATCTTAGGTACTGCCAGACATTCTGCCAATGGAATGTTTTAAGGCAATTTTTTTTTCTGTGGTGTAATATTCCCCCTTGCCCTCCGACATCCCTGATCCCTCACAAACAGCTCTCTAATCCTCACCCCTGTAACTAGTGCAGGCCATCTTAGATACTGGCAGCCAAACCCAGTTCGTATAAAAATTGTTTTTTTTTTAAATGTATTAAAAAAAATAAATCCTGTAGCGCAGCAGTCCCCTTTAACTCCTCCCCCTCCAAGTGATCATTTAATAGGCCTCCCTTCCAATAAATTATTTTTTGTATTGTAGTAGGTCCCTCCCTCCCACCATTAAACCTTTTTCTGCAGTATAGCTGTCCCACCCCCTCCCACCTGCTCCTGTTCCCCTACAGTGATGGGCTGCACACCCACCTACCTCCTGATCCTCCCACATCACCAATGGTCGGCATCACCACAACCCAATGCAGAGAGGGACAGAGTGTTTGTCTATGTATCCATAATCTCCTGCACTACTATTTATTCACTGACCCATTCAGAAAGAGCCCAAGAGTCAGGACATCAGTCCATAAGGCCTAAATGACCAGAGCCGTTAAGGGGGTTAATACATCTTCCTAGGCCAGAGGCCTTTAGATCATTGAGCCTGATTGAGAGAGTATTTTCTTTTGAGTCACTCATCAGCATAGGTGATTTTGAAAAAGAAGTTTTGAATAGACTGAATGGTTATTTCTTGGTGTAGGAAGTGTGGGGAAAGAGTTTATTCTCATCAAAAGTTGTGAGAAGCTTTATATTACATGGTGTGGTCACAAGGTCAGGACAGAACAAGTTTGTGAGGTTATTCCTGTTTGAAAATCCAAAAATGTTATCAATGTATATTTATTCAGGAATCAGGCTCCCATACAGTAAATACAAGTATAAATTAAAAGCCATTGACACAGTGCAGGCAATATGGTATAAAATGTTCAATACATTTAACTAAAACAAACTTAAATACAAACCTGAAAATTATTTTTAGTCCCTCATCTACATAAAAGTAATTTGTTCTTGCTGGATTAAATTGCATTATTTTTTTTAAATTAACAATAAGCAAATGCACCATAGTAATTAAGAGCAAATAAAAAACAAATTACATAAAAAGAAGCAATTAGCCAACATATTTCTCAGTTGGGTTGAGCTGGTCTTGACCATATTTTTCTTCAGATGAATTAATTTCTCCATGCTTCATACATAAACCAATATGTATTTATCGAGGTGTAATAAATTAATTTACAAGTAATGAAAATAGTTTAATGTCATACATTACAATTAATATGTTATGATTAATGGTTTAAACCCAAGATTCTAACATGGTTTTCACAAGTGTCAAGACAGATTTTATTATAATAGTTAGGGTAGGTTAATTATTAATTTAATATAGTTTAATGTAATTTTATTATAATAGTTAGAATAGGTTAATTATTAGTTTAATATAGTTTAATTTAAATCTAAAGGTAAGTTTAAATTTATTATAAGATGTGGATGAGTTAATATTTAATTTACAGTTAGCGAGTTGTTAGGTTTAGGGATAAATAGGTTAATTTAGTTTATGGCGATGTGGGGGGCTGGCGGTTTAGGGGTTAATGCATTTATTTAGTTGTGGTGGGCTCTGGGAGCGGCAGGATAGGGGTTAATAACTTTTGTAGGTGGCGGCGGTATAGGGGGTGGCAGATTAGGGGTCAATTAGTATAATGTAGGTGGCGGCAGAGTAGGGGGCGGCAGATTAGGGGTTAATAAGTATAATGTAGGTGGCGGCAGAGTAGGGGGCGGCAGAGTAGGAGTTAATAAGTATAATGTAGGTGGCGGTGGGCTCCGGGAGTGGCGGTTTAGGAGTTAATAACTTTAGTTGCAGTGGGGTCCGGGAGCGGCGGGATAGGGGTTAAACAGTCTAGTATAGTGTGGGTGTTTAGTGACAGTATACAAATAAAGCTGGGAAAAAGCTGAATAGCAGATCGATGACTGTTAACAACAGTCCGCCGCTCATCGCCCCGTACTTGATGCGCGGCTTTTTGACAGCTTTTTTGTTAAATATGGAGATCGTATTCAGGTCCGCGGCAGCAATGTTAGGCGATGTTAGGCGAGCGTATTGGTGCCGGCGAATGCAGCACAGTTGACGGCTTGATAAATAGGCCCCTCTGTGTCATTTTTGGGGTGTGTGCTGTTGTCCTTGCTTTATCTCCTTCTTTGCTTTCAATGATGTCCCCAGCATTAGATAGAGAACATTTATATCATGATTTGGTTTAAATATACATGAAGACAACACTTCTTATTTCCTTTTTTTTGTTGTTGTTGTTTTCTTCTCTTTTTTTTATTGCAATTTCAGACCATGGCCCCAATTTATCAAAGGTCTTACGGACCTGATCCGACACAGCGGATCAGGTCCGCAAGACCTCGCTAAATGCGGAGAGCAATACGCTCTCCACATTTAACATTGCACCAGCAGCTCACAACGCCGCCCCCTGCTGACTCGCAGCCAATCGGCCAATTGGCCGCCATCAGGGAGGTGTCAATCAACCCGATCGTATTTGATCGGGTTGATTTCTGGCGATTCCTGTCTGCCTGCTCAGAGCAGGCGGACAGGGTTATGGAGCAGCGATAAATGGGCCTGATTATGGCTACCTGAAGTGTGAAAATTACAAGTCATATTGTTTCCTCCATATGTGTGTTACATCTATTTTACATCTTGGATTTAAATAATTAATGCATGAAATTTAAAATATCCACATTGAAAAGTAGTTTAAGGATATGGTAAGTAATTATTAATAGGGTTCGTTTTAAAATTATATTTAGGATAATTGAGAACTAATAGATTATAGAATTGTTTAGATCATCAGTGGTTTGGTGCAATTTTATACTGTTTTCTCGTTAACATTACAAATAATTGGTAAGAATCTCTGATTTATGTGCCTTATAAAGGCATCTGTGGGTAGCATACATGAAAAGGGAACCTAACAATTATTGTTAAATTTATATACTGGTTTATGCTTGATAATGCTAATTTGTTGTTGATTATATTTGTAACTCTTGAAAAGATAGAAAGGTCAAAAACTGAAATGTGAACGTGTGCACTTAAATATGAAATATAAACATTTTTTGAAATACACTGCCATTAGCAAGAATGGTTCTATTAAAAGTTATAGTTTTTCTGCAGCATATGCACATATCCTGTGAGGGCCTGTGCAACAGTATTAAGTCACTCTCGGCTAGATTACGAGTTGTGCGTTAGGCTGAAAAAGCAGCGTTAACAGGTCCTAACGCTGCTTTTTCACTACCGCTGCTATTACGAGTCTTTCATGTTTAGGGGCACCGCACACTTCTTTGGCCTTACCACAAAACAACTTACGTAAACTTCGTTAAGTCTTTTTTCCTGTGGACTTCCATAGCGCCGGTATTACGAGTCTGTCCTGGGAGGCCAAAAGTGAGCAGTACACCCTCTACCTCCAAGATCCCTAACGCATTTTAAAGTCAGTAGTTAAGAGTTTTATGGTACAACGCCCTAACATAAAACTCATAACTAAAGTGCTAAAAATACACTAACACCCATAAACTACCTATTAACCCCTAAACTGAGGCCCTCCCGCATCCCAAACACTATAATACAATTGTTAACCCCTAATATGCTGCTCCAGACATTGTCGCCACTAGAAAAAACATATTAACCCCTATACCGCCGCAATTCTGCCTCACAAACACTAGTTAAATATTAACCCCTAATCTGCCATCCCTAACATCGCTACCACCTACATTATACTTATTAACCCCTAATCTGCCTCTCCGGACATCGCCCCCACGTACATTATTTTTATTAACCCCTAATCTGCCACCCCCAATGTCGTCACCACCTACCTACACTTATTAACCCCTAATCTGCCACCCCAATGTCGCCGCCACTATTCTAAATTTATTAACCCCTTAACCTAAGTCTAACCCTAACCCTAACACCCCCTAACTTAAATATAATTTAAATAAATCTAAATAAAATTACTATCATTACCTAAATAATTCCAATTTAAAACTAAATACTTACCTATAAAATAAACCCTAGCTAGCTACAATATAACTAATAGTTACATTGTAGCTAGATTAGGGTTAATTTGTATTTTACAGGCAAGTTTGTATTTATTTTAACTAGGTAGAATAGTTACTAAATAGTTATTAACTATTTACACTAACACCTAACACTACACTACAATTAAATAAATTACCTAAATTAAATACAATTAAATACATTAAATACAATTAGCTAAAGTACAAAAAAACCTCACTAAATTACAGAAAATAAAAAACAGATCTTTAAATTGATTACACCTAATCTAATAGCCCTATCAAATTAAAAAAAGCCCCCCCAAAGTAAAAAAAACCCTAGCCTAAACTAAACTATCAATAGCCCTTAAAGGGCCTTTTGCGGGGCATTGCCTCAAAGTAATCAGCTCTTTTACCAGTAAAAAAAATAAATACAAACACCCCCCCAACAGGGCATTGCCCTTAAAAGGGCAGTTAGCTCTATTGCGGCCCAAATTCCTAACCTAAAAATAAAACCCACCAAATACACCCTTAAAAATCCTAACAGTAACCCCCTGAAGATCGACGTACTATTCTGAAAACCGGACATCCATCATCAAGGAAGCGGCAGAAGTCTTCTTCCAACCGGGCCAAAGTCCTCAACGAAGCCAGGAGAAGTCTTCATCTAAGCCAGGCGAAGTCTTCATCTAAGCCAGGCGAAGTGTTCCTCCAGACAGACAGAAGTCTTCATCCAGATGGCATCTTCTATCTTCATCCATCAGACGCCAGCGGCTCCATCTTCAAGACATCCGACGCAGAGCATCCACTTCATCTGGAGTCGTCTTACTGAATGAAGGTTCCTTTAAGTGACGTAATCCAAGATGGCATCCCTTAGATTCCATCAGGCCCATTTATCAAGCTCCGTATGGAGCTTGAAGGGCCGTGTTTCTGGCGAGTCTTCAGACTCGCCAGAAACACAACTTATGAAGCAGCGGTCTAAAGACCGCTGCTCCATAACCCTGTCCGCCTGCTCTGAACAGGCGGACAGGAATCGCCAGACATCAACCCGATCGAATACGATCGGGTTGATTGACAGCTCCCTGCTGGTGGCCGATTGGCCGCGAGTCAGCAGGGGGCGGCGTTGCACCAGCAGCTCTTGTGAGCTGCTGGTGCAATGTTAAATGCGGAGAGCGTATTGCTCTCCGCATTTAGCGAGGTCTTGCGGACCTGATCCGCAGTGTCGGATCAGGTCCGCAAGCCCTTTGATAAATGGGCCTGCGATTGTCTGATAGAATAGGATTGAGCTTGCATTCTATTGGCTGATTGGAACAGTCAATAGAATGCAAGCTCAATCCCATTGGCTGATTGCATCAACCAATAGGATTTTTCCTACCTTAATTCCAATTGGCTGATAGAATTCTATCAGCCAATCGGAATCTAAGGGACGCCATCTTGGATGATGTCACTTAAAAGTACCTTCATTCAGTAAGAAGACTCCGGATGAAGAGGATGCTCCGAGTCGGATGTCTTGAAGATGGAGCCGCTCCGCGTTGGATGGATGAAGAAATAAGATGCCATCTGGATGAAGACTTCTGCCCGTCTGGAAGAACACTTTGCCCGGCTTGGATGAAGACTTCTCCCGGCTTCGTTGAGGACTTCGGCCCGTTTGGATGAAGACTTCTGCCGCTTCCTTGAGGATGGATGTTTGGTCTTTAGAACAGTAAGTCGATCTTCAGGGGGTTAGTGTTAGGTTTTTTTAAGGGTGTATTGGGTGGGTTTTATTTTTAGGTTAGGGCTTTGGGCCGCAAAAGAGCTAACTGCCCTTTTAAGGGTAATGCCCATCCAAATGCCCTTTTCAGGGCAATGGGGAGCTTAGGTTTTTTTATTTAGGATTTTATTTGGGGGGTTGGTTGTGTGGGTGGTGGGTTTTACGGTTGTGGGGCTTTTTGTTTATTTGTTTTTTACAGGTAAAAAAGCTGATTTCTTTGGGGCAATGCCCCGCAAAAGGCCCTTTTAAGGGCTATTGATAGTTTATTTTAGGCTACGTTTTTTGTATTTTGGGGGGGCTTTTTTTATTTTGATAGGGCTATTAGATTAGGTGTAATTAGTTTAAAGATCTTGTAGTTTGTTTTTTATTTTCTGTAATTTAGTGTGTTTTTTTTGTACTTTAGCCAATTGTATTTAATTTATTTAATTGTATTTAATTTAGGTCATTTATGTTATTGTAGTGTAGAGTTAGGTGTTAGTGTAACTTAGGTTAGGTTTTATTTTACAGGTACTTTTGTATTTATTTTAGCGAGGTAGTTAGTAAATAGTTAATAACTATTTAGTAACTATTCTACCTAGTTAAAAAAAATACAAACTTGCTTGTAAAATAAAAATTAACTCTAAGCTAGCTAAAATGTAACTATTAGTTATATTGTAGCTAGCTTTGGGTTTATTTCACAGGTAAGTATTTCATTTTAAATAGGAATTATTTAGGTAATAATATTAATTTTTATTTATATTTATGGTAATTATATTTAAGTTAGGGGGTGTTAGGGTTAGGGTTACACTTAGGTTTAGGGGTTTATATATTTAGTATAGTGACGGCGATGTTGGGGGCGGTAGATTAGGGGTTAATAAATGTAGGTAAATGGCGGCGATGTTAGGGACGGCAGATTAGGGGTTCATAATAATATTTAACTAATGTTTGCTAGGCAGGAGTGCGGCAGTGTAGGGGTTAATATGTTTGTTATAGTGTCGGCAATGTCCGGAATGGCAGATTAGGGGTTACAAAATATAATGTAGGTGGCGACGATGTCGGGGGCAGCAGATTAGGGGTTAATAAGTGTAACTTTAGGGGTGTTTAGACTCGGGGTTCATGTTAGGGTGTTAGCTTTCAACATAAATTTTATTTCCCCATAGGAATCAATTGGGCTGCGTTACTGAGTTTTACACTGCTTTTTTGCAGGTGTTAGACTTTTTCTCAGCCGGCTCTCCCCGTTGATTGCTATGGGGATATTGTGCACGAGCATGTACGACCAGCTCACCGCTGACTTAAGCAGCGCTGGTATTGGAGTGTGGTAAGGAGCACAATTTTGCTCAAAGCTCACTTCTTGCCTTTTAACGCCGGGTTTGTAAAAACCCGTAATACCAGAGCTGTAGGTAAGTGAGCAGTGAGAGAAAACTGCTTGTTAGCATTGCATAGCCTCTAACGCAAAACTCGTAATCTGGCCGTCTGTCTTCTTAGAGAGTCAACAGCAGTTTGCATGACATAAATTACATCTTCAGAATCAAAACATCACTGCCAGCTCTCTGAGACGGCGTGGTGGTTGAATATTGGTGCACAGGCCTTCATAGGATATGTGCGTATGCTGCAGAAAACTAACTTTTACTAGAAGCAGTTTTGCTAATAGAAGTATATTGCAACATTTTTACATTTCAAATTGAAATGCACCCATGCACATTTTAAGTTTGAGCTTTTAAATCTCTAGAGATATATAGGATTTGAAGGTCAGAAAATGTACATATAATTAGCAACTTAGTTCTCAACTATGCATTAGAATGTTTCCAAATCAGATAAGATGTATTGTTATATTGGTAAGTCTAAACTAATTCTAACCAATAACTAGATAGTTACATAATAATAATAATAATAATAATAATAATAATAATAATAATAATAATAATAATAATAATAATATTATTATTAACACACATGCTTGTTCAGCAAGATAATACCTAATATACAATTATCATATCAAATATACTGACGTAACATCATATCTAACCTCTGAAGGAAGTTCTGGTGTGAATCTCAGTATAGTCTCTGAATATATCTTATTATGACAAATGCTGGAGCTTTCAAATGGATTTTAAAATTCAAGACTGACAATAAATAAACTTTTTTTTCTTCTTCTTATGGTTTCTAATACACTGCAAAAAACCTTTGCATTGAACATTCCTTATCACGGAAATCCCAGTCCATCTGAAAAACACCTTCCTGACAATCAGTTTTGTGCTTTTTTGCATGACATTGTGCATGTCCAGTAGGGGGAGTAAGAAGTTGTAAATACCACCCCAAGAATGTTGCTCTATATATCCAAGCATAAACAACTATTACCATAATTTTAATGTCAATCTGCTACCTTATTTCCAAAAAATTGTTTGTGTGTGGAATTTATTACTTTTAATTAAAGGGACACTGAACCCAAATTTTTTCTTTCATGATTCAGATAGAGCATGCAATTTTAAACAACTTTCAAATTTACTCATATTATCAATTTTTCTTTGTTCTCTTGCTATCTTTATTTGAAAAAGAAGGCATCTAAGCTTTTTTTTTTTTTTGGTTCAGACCTCTGGACAGCACTGTTTTATTGGTGAATGCATTTATCCACCAATCAGCAAGAAAAACCCATGTTGTTCACCAAAAATGGGCCGGCATCTAAACTTACATTCTTGCATTTCAAATAAAGATACCAAGAGAATGAAGAAAATTTGATAATAGGAGTAAATTAGAAAGTTGCTTAAAATGTTATGCTCTATCTGAATCACGAAAGAGAAAAATTGGGTTCAGTGTCCCTTTAAGTAAAACAATTAATTTATAATAATAATAACGAAAAACCTTTGGCAGCCATCAACAATATTAGATTTTTTTTTTTTTTGCGTAAATGTTACATGTAAGTATGTAAGAACTACTATGAAAATCTGTATTTAACAAGAGCTGTTGTAAAGGATTTATCACAAACATATCTTAGGTGTCAACTAATGCAAACAGCTATACCTCTAATGGATTGGAACAGCATAGAAATGAAATCCACAAAACACAGTTGATTTTAAATATTTTACATGACCAAATCTAATAAATTAGAAAGAGGACATGTACTGGAAACAATAAGATTTGTAGTGCAAAATATCTGATATAATACAGTCTACATCTGCAAATTTAACAGTATTCAATTCAATAAAAATATTTACTTTGATAGAGCAAGCATTTTTTACCATTTGTACAACTGCATATATTTATTCTCTCATCATTTTTTATCCAGAAGCAGCTTACTTGACAGATACATTATTAGATGCATAGAGTATATTTTATGATTCTTTGTTTTTGCTTTTTTTTTTTACAATATATTAACAGTTTTATTCTCTCAACCAAGGAAATAAGAAATTCACTGAATTTTCACTGCATGCAAATATGATTATTTAAGTTATTCTTTAACTGAAATTGCTGCAGCTTCTTCTTGATGTAAAGCATCTAGGGCAAGATTACATATGCAGTGTCGCCCGCAAAAGCCAGGAACGCCGTATTTTTACACGGTTTTGGTATCACATATACATCTATATATTTCAATTTTTACTCCCATAAGCAGCAATAAACTGCATCACAAATTGGTATCACATATTTAGCGCAAGGACTTATGCAGCGAAAATGGAGAAATTTTACTCCATTTTCACCTCGCTACAGATAGGCAGGAGCAGCAAGCCTTACGCTGAAAATGTGAGCACCATAACTCCCGTAACTGCCTGAAAATATTAACACCTAACACATGCACAATATCTATCTACCTGTCAACCGCAATCCCCCACTGCAATAACTAATAAAATATATTAACCCCTAATCTGCCATTAACCCACATCACAATAAACCTAATAAATGTATTAACCCCTAATCCGTCATTAACCCACATCACAATAAAACTAATAAAACTATTAACCCCTAATCCACCATTAACCCACAACGCAATAAACCTAATAAAACTATTAGCCCCTAATCCGATTTTGGGGTTGGCGGATTTAGGGGTTAATACTTTTATTAGGTAGATTGCGAAGTGGTTAAATGATGGATTAGGGGTTAATATTTTAATTAGGCATATTGCGTTGTGGGGGGTTGTCGGTTTAGGGGTTAATACATTTATTATTAGTTGCGATGTGGGGGGATTGCGGATATAGGGGTTCTACGTGACAGGTTTATTTTTGGGAGGCCGGTTAGACTTTTACGGGAGATTTGATATTTATTTATTTTCTTAGGTGCCGGCAGTTTCTAAAGCGCCGTAAGTCACTGGCAACTCCAGAAATTTGTATCTACGCACATTTCTGGACATCGCTAGTTTATCTGACTTATGGCACTTTATGAATTGCCGGCACCATATATGTGATACCCTGATGTACAAGGGGAAATTATGGGTTGCACGGGTTTCAGCAGTTATGCTGAAGCTTGCGTTGCATATGTAATCTCGCACCCTGGTTTCTAGTCAAAACCAATAATGCTTGTAATGTTTACATCTTTAAAGGGATATATAGAAAATGCTCTATTATGTTAGATAATTATTATATAATTGCACTATTGTTTGTATATTACTGTGTGCTTAACCACTGCAGTTGTATTATATAGTTAAGGTCATTTCCAGAGCAACAATGCACAAGACAAGAGACAAATATGTGAATCAACCAATCATCAGCTAGCTCCGAGTAGTCTAGGATATGTACATTATTTTTCAATAAAGGATACTGGGAATACAAAGTCAATTTGAAAATAGAAGTTAATTTAAATGTCTTAAAATGATTTGCTTTGTATGAATCATGCAAGTTGCCGCAACCTACCTACACTTATTAACCCCTAATCTGCCGCTCCCAACATCGCCACCACTATATTAAATTTATTAACCCCTAAACCTAACCCTAATACTCCCTAATTGAAATATAATTTAAATAAATCTAAATAAAATTAATATCATTAACTACCTTATTCCTATTTAAAACTAAATACTTACCTATAAAATAAACCCTAAGCTAGCTACAATATAACTAATAGTTACATTGTAGCTAGCTTAGGCTTTATTTTTATTTTACTGGCAAGTTTGTATTTATTTTAACTAGGTAGAATAGTTACTAAATAGTTATTAACTATTTACTAACTACCTCGCTAAAATAAATACAAAAGTACCTGTAAAATAAAACCTAACCTAAGTTACACTAACACCTAACTCTACACTACAATTACATAAATGACCTAAATTAAATACAATTAAATAAATTAAATACAATTGGCTAAAGTACAAAAAAAACACACTAAATTACAGTATATATAAATAGTTATTAACTACCTAGCTAAAATAAATACAAATTTACATGTAAAATAAAACCTAACCTAACTTTCAATAACACCTAACACTACACTATAATTAAATCCCTAAATTAAATACAATTAAATAAATTAAATTAGCTAAATCACAAAAAAACACTAAATTACAGAAAAATAAAAAACAAATGACAGATCTTTAAACTAATTACACCTAATCTAATAGCCCTATCAAAATAACCCCCCCCCCCCCAAATAAAAAAACCCCCTAATAGCCCTTAAAAGGGCCTTTTGCGGGGCATTGCCCCAAATAAATCAGCTCTTTTACCTGTAAAAAACAAATAAACAAACAGCCCAACAACCGTAAAACCCACCACCCACACAACACAAGATGGAGCGGGTCCATCTTCAAGACATCTGACACAGAGCATCCTCTTCAAACCACGTCTTCTTCGTAATGAATATCTCTTTAAGTGATGTCATCCAAGATGGCGTCTCTTAGATTCTGATTGGCTGATAGAATTCTATCAGCCAATCAGAATTAAGGTAGAAAAAATCCTATTGGCTGATGCTCCAATCAGCCAATAGAATGCAAGCTCAATCCTATTGGCTGATTGCATCAGCCAATAGGATTTTTTCTACCTTAATTCCGATTGGCTGATAGAATTCTACCAGCCAATCAGAATCTAAGGGACACCATCTTGGATGAAGTCACTTAAAGTGATATTCGTTATGAAGAAGCCGTCGTTTGAAGAGGATGCTCCGCGTCGGATGTCTTGAAGATGGACCCGCTCCGTGCCAGAAGGATGAAGATAGAAGATGCCGTCTGGATGAAGACTTCTGCCCATCTGGAGGACCACTTCTGCCCATCTGGAGGACCACTTCTGCCCATCTGGAGGACCACTTCTGCCGGCTTTGTTAAAGGCCATCTTGCCGCTTTGATGAAGACTTGTGAATCTTAGTGAAGATTAGTGACTTTGGTTCGCAATAGAGCTAAATGCCCTTTTAAGGGCAATGCCCATACAAATGCCCTTTTCAAGGCAATGGGGAGCTTAGGTTTTTTTTAGTTAGTATTTTATTTGGGGGGTTAGTTGTGTGGGTGGTGGGTTTTACTGTTGGGGGGGTGTTTGTATTTTTTTTTTACAGAAAAAAAGAGCTGATTTATTTGGTGCAATGCCCTGCAAAAGGCCCTTTAAGGGCTATTGGTATTTTAGTTTAGGCTAGGGTTTTTTTTATTTTGGGGGGCTTTTTATTTTCATAGGGCTATTAGATAAGGAGTAATTAGTTTAAAGATCTGTCATTTGTTTTTTATTTTCTGTAATTTAGTGGGGGTGGGTTTGTGATTTAGCTAATTTAATTTAATTTGTTTATTTTGTATTTAATTTAGGGAATTTATTTAATTGTAGTGTAGTGTTAGGTTTTATTGTAACTTAGGTTAGGTTTTATTTTACAGGTACATTTGTATTTATTTTAGCTAGGTAGTTATTAAATAGTTAATAACTATTTAATAACTGTTCTACCTAGTTAAAATAAATACAAACTTGCCTGTAAAATAAAAATAAACCCTAAGCTAGATACAATGTAACTATTAGTTATATTGTAGCTAGCTCAGGGTTTATTTTATAGGTAAGTATTTAGTTTTAAATAGGAATAATGTAGTTAATGATAGTAATTTTATTTAGATTTATTGTAATTATATTTAAGTTAGAGGGGTGTTAGGGTTAGACTTAGGTTTAGGGGTTAATAAATTTAATATAGTGGCGGCGACGTTGGGGGCAGCAGATTAGGGGTTAATAAGTATAATGTAGGTGGCATAGATGTTGGGGCCAGCAGATTAGGAGTTAATAATATTTAAATAGTGTTTGTGAGGCGGGAGTGCGGCGGTTTAGGAGTTAATGTTTATTCTAGTGGCGGCGATGTCCGGAGCGGCAGATTAGGGGTTAATAATTTTATTATAGTGTTTGCGATGTGGGAGGGCCTCAGTTTAGGGGTTAATAAGTAGTTTATGGGTGTTAGTGTACTTTTTAGCACTTTAGTTATGAGTTTTATGCTACGGCGTTGTAGTGTAAAACTCATAACTACTGACTTTAGAATGTGTTAGGGATCTTGGAGGTAGAGGGTGTACCGCTCACTTTTTGGCCTCCCAGGACAGACTCGTAATACCGGTGCTATTGAAATCCCATAGAAAAAGGGTTTACGAAGTTTAAGTAAGTCGGTTTGCGGTAAGGCCAAAAAAGTGTGCAGTGTCCCTAAATCTGCAAGACTCGTAATACCAGCAGGCGTAAAAAAGCAGTGTTAGGACCTGTTAACGCTGCTTTTTTACCTTAACACACAACTCGTAATCTAGCCGCAGGTGTTTTGCTAATCTATTAAATGAACAGTAAGTAAAAATGAAACTTCAATGGGGTAGATTTATTAAGCAGTGGATGCTACATTCTACATTCTAAGACCCCTGCTCCTTAACTTCGCAGCCACCTTTTAGGTGGCAGAGTGAAATCATCCCGATCTGATCAGGATGATTGACACCTCCTGCTAGAGGTGATTGGCCGCCAGTGAGCAAGGGGTGGCATTGCACAAGCATTTCAGTAGAATCATACAGCGAATCATATCCGCTCGACCTAGTAAATCTACCCCATAGTTTCAGATAGTGCATACAATTTTAACCAAAGTTTCTCTTTTTTTCTGTTATCTAAATTGTTTTATACTCGTCATATCATTTGCTAAAAAGCATACCTAGGTAGACTCAGGAATAGCAATGCACTACTTGGACCTAGCTGCAGATAAGTGGCTATACATATATGCATCTTGTCATTGGCTCACCCGGTGTGTTTATCTAGATCACAGTAAAGACAAAAGGCTAAATCCTGTCTTGCTTTTAAAGAAATGCAATATACGTTCAATACCTTTTGGGGCATATTTATCAAGCTCCGTCTTAAGACCGCTACTCCATAACTTGTCCGCCTGCTCTGAGGAGGCGGACAGAAATCAACAGGATCGAATAAGATCGGGTTGATTGAAACTCACTGCAGGGGGGCGACATTGCACCAGCAGTTCACAAGATCTGCTAGTTCAATGATAAATGCAGACAGTGTATCGATGTGCAGCGGACATGATCCGCTATATCGGATCATGTCCGCTTGCACCATTGTAAATAGGCCCCCATGTCTCAAATCTATAAATCAGTATTCAGGTTTATTTTTCAATTGTAATAATAGCCTTGTAATTAAGACAAACTCAATAACCCATGAAGCTTTATAAGAAATAACCTAGCTTACAAATATGCATTTAACATTATTGATTTGGAGCCAAAATCATTATATCAGACTTCAAATTAAGAATGTCACATAAACTATTGCAAAGAGAAATTTAGCTTGGAACCCAACTTTATATATTCTGCCTCAGGAAGAATTAAAGAAAATTGGTTGGTGCTATATCAAATGTAAATAACCTAAGGCGGTTTTTGCAAATTGAATCATATAAATATAGAACAGAACTAATCTGTAATAAGTAAAGCAAATATATTACAAAGATCACCAGATTGTCATATGAATAACTTCCAGATCAGCAAAATAAATGTCAAGACAGGACTCAATTATAATACCAATAAACACACAATTAGATAGTTCAGCTATTTCAACCTTTAAATACTTGTAGCTTGCTATAATATAAGGACTGTTGTGTGTCTGAAAAATAAAGGTCTATGAGAAAGGGAAAAGTCTTAAGTACCCAGGTAGTGATTAACAGGTGACGGTATTGATTACAAAAAAAATAGAGGAAGTCTCATTGCGCAAGAGTCATTGTGAGAAGGTTTACATTTGGGAAGAAGGAAAATATGTGACCTAGGAAAATCCATAAAGGCTGGAAGCAGATGACAGATTCACCCCTTAAGATTTAGACAGCTTTGCCTGTGACCTGACTTCCAAAACAGTGAGCTCTCATGTCTTCCAGGCTGATCTGACAAGGCAGCTCGTATCACAGTCAACTGGCTCCAATATATTCAGTTGCCCACAGCAAGGGAGGAAAACTCTCCTTCATTTCCAAATGTCTGCTAATTTGCATGGCAATGCACATCAGAAACCTTTCTGTGACTTTTTCTATAGGTAACACCATATCAAAGGAAAAGTAAAGTCAAAATTAAACTTTCAATATCCAGATAGAGCATTCAATTTTAAACAACTTTCCTACATACTTCTGTTATCTAATTTGCTTAAATCTATTGGTATCATTTGTTGAAAAGCATACCTATGCTCAGGATCAGCAACACACTACTTTACTGGGAGCTAGCTGTTGATTGGTGGCTGCACATATATGCCTCTTGTCATTGTCTCGCCTAATGTGCTCAGCTAGCTCCCAGAAGTGCATTGCTGCTCCTTCAAAAATGAATACCAAAAGAATGAAGCAATTTTGATAATACAAGAAAACAGGAAAGTTGGTTTAAATTGTGTGCTCTATTTTAATCATGAAAGAAGAATTTTGGGTTTCTTGTACCTCTAAGCTTAAAGCTCCTATATTCTGGGTTCTGCATTTTGTTGTGTTGGCATGCTCAATAATATAGCTCTGAGGGTTTGGCTAGCTCCATTTCAGCAGTTTAGATTGTAAAATATGTTCTTGCAAGACCTTCTAAACAGCAAAACAATTCTGAATAGAATTCACCAGGCTTGATAAATTAGCCTTAAAAAGACAAACAAGAATATAAAAGCTTAGATATGACACTTTCTATCTTTGCATAACATTACAGGGCCTATAAGGGCCTGATGAGCTAAAGCTCTCCACTCTGGTGAAGTCTCATCAGTATTGTGAGGTTTTTCAAAGAGTTTTAGAAAGGCACATTTTCTAAAGAGCTTTTCGTATAACTATGCAGGATTCTGGGTTTGAAGTAGAGACAAGCACATTACAATATAATGCTCAAAAAGCCTACATGATTTGTGTGCGATTTCTCTCCATGCTGGTGAGTTTTTTATCATTAAGCCCTAGGGCCCAATTATCTAAAGCTCTCTGCTCTTTCAAGATCATCTAAGAAAACTTGTGAATACAGTGAGGTCCCTCAAAAGATTTTAGAAACACACATTTTAACTTGTTTATCTCACTAGGCATGGTTTTGTATTATAGGGAAAGATTCCTATATTACAATATAAGGGCTATTTAAAAAACAAACAAATCCAAAAGATTTCATGTGATTTTTCTCCATGGTCGCAAGTTTTTTTATCATCAGGCCCTAGGTGAGTAGTCAACACCCCATCAAAATGAAAATACTGGAGCAGACCAAAATTGCAAGATAGATTTAAACCTGTCCTTCAACTAGCGTAGTGGTAATATGTAGAAAGATTCTTAATGGATATCACTGGAACCCAGATATACTTCTTGGATTTGATATAACACTCTGAGAGCTGGCAGTGATTCATTCTTTTATGGTCACTTCCCAGAAGTCTCTCCCACCCAGATGATCAGCATACAGATTTGTAGGAGACCTAGACTGTGGTTTCCCATCATATGGCACATTACAAGTACAGCAAATCATTTAGCTGCTTTGTTGTATATCACCCTCATAGCCTCCTGAACTAAGGAAAAATAAAATGTAACAGAGCACATCAATTGGCCAAAATAAAGCTTATTTTTTTTAATATTTAAATGTCTAGCTAATGCAGCCATTATTTTAAATAGGACAATATATCTTTTCTATCATTATCTAGTCTGATTTTTTTTGTACAAAGGACATTAGTTCACTAACATATAGCGAGGAGTACCTAGGTCACCTGTTTC
This sequence comes from Bombina bombina, assembly GCF_027579735.1. Classification (NCBI taxonomy): domain Eukaryota; kingdom Metazoa; phylum Chordata; class Amphibia; order Anura; family Bombinatoridae; genus Bombina; species Bombina bombina. The sequence continues at coordinate 376,420,098 of NC_069499.1, forward strand.
TTTTGCTAATGGTCATCATTTTAGTAAAAATGCTCTTTAATTATGATTACAGAATATGTATTTTTCTGTAAATAACCCCTTCAGTAGATAATAGGGCACATCACCAGGCTATGAGAAATGGTCATCTTTGGATACAGAAAATGATAGGTCTCCTGCACCTGCAATTAACAAAAATCAAATCAAATATAATATTCTTGATATGAATTAACTGAAATGCCGTGGTTTTCTTTAATCTGTTCCACTTATCTATTCAGAGCTGCTATAGCAACTCCTGCACACTGTGCAGTAATTGACAAGGATGATCACACACTTGGCATCATTAAAAAAAAAAAGTGTGACTGTTAGTTAATAACACTGCATGAATAGAGCTTTTAGAAAATGATCTTAGGCAAAAATGGGAAAATGACATGCAAGAAGATGTCAATCAGGCTACTTTTCAAATCCCAGATACAAAGGGGACAGTAAATCTTCTATGTGCAAAGCTGAACTGTACAATGAAACAGCTTTAGCACATTCCAGGAAATACAGTGCTGAAATCGATAAGCATTGTACACAATCTGCTCTATCCCTACATAAAATATGCCAGTGCTTCTAATGGCTGAACAGACTGACACATCAACATCATTCATTTGTTTCAAAACACTAAAATGGCAGATTGATCTAATTTGCTTTTAGGCTAAATTTCCCTAAAGATTTACAGTCTGTTTTTTGGTGTTTTGAAAACAACTTGTTTTTAAATCAAGAATTCATTGAGAGCTCTTGAAAACAAAAGTTAAAATCATTATGGCTCATTAAAATAATTTTCTGTTTGACACATTTGGTAATTAAAGTTCTGATCTCAAGCAGAACATATGATGCAAGTACATTAAAAAATGCTCAGCCGGTTCCAATTAAGAGAAAATAAATGAAACATTTTAAACATCAAATGATATAATTATTATATTTATGATTACATTCTTTATTTATAATGTGATTGGTGTATGTTGAAGAAAAATAACATTTGTAGAGAGGAAAAAAAAATGAATATTTATGAACTATAAAAATAATTTGCATAGAGGGAAGAAAGAACAATACTTGGGACATATAGTTTAAACTGAGTATTGTCAAGCAAGCATTGCATATTTTACTTCTGAGATTTAAAAAAAAGCAGGTTTAATATGGGGTTTGATGGGCAATTAGTTTTCATTAATAGTGGTTTGAGCACTTAGAGAAGACAACTATGTACTCTACTTAGCACTGGGCAAGATGCCTAGATATATTTCATATATTACAGTTAACATAATGAATACTGGAATAGCAATTAGAGGGCTGATGGTTTAGAAAATATAGGTTCATGTATTTGTTCTTTAAACTAAGTTACACTTCTGTTAAATAAGTTGATTCATTCTAAAATGTATTGCAATGGTAAGAAAAACATTCAAATGAACGTTATAATCTGCATTCAGTACTAACAAGTTTTGGTGCAAATAATAGTTACTTATTGTCTAAAGTCAATAACCCAGCACATATAACTTTACAGCAAGCCTTTCACTCATACATTTATCTCATGGATGATTCTTAGGGGCCGATTTATGTAGCTGCGAATGCAGCTGTTTCCACGTGAGCCTTCAGGCTTGCCAGAAACATAAGTTAACTCGGACCGCTGCTCCTTAACTCGTTCGCCACCTCTGAGGCGGCAAACAGCAATCATCCCGATCAGATACGATTAGGATGATTGACACTATTTTTATTTGAAAAAGCAGGAATTTAAGCATAGGAGCTGAACCATTTTTGGTTAAGCTTATGGGTAGTGCCTGCTAATTGATGGCTAAATGTAGCAACCAATCAGTAAACACTATCCAAGTGACTGAACCCAAAATGGGCTGGCTCTTATGCTCAAATTCCTGCTTTTTCAAACAATGATAGCAAGAGAATGAAAAAAATGGTATAATAGGAGTAATTATAAAATTGCTTAATATTGCATGATCTATCTGAATCATGAAATAAACTATTTGTTTTTTTGTCCCTTTAAGTGATCACAATGCATTATCGTTTAGTTTATTAAAAGCCCATGGCATTAAACACATTTTCAACAGAAAAGCACCATAAAAGGCCGTTTTGTGTTTTAAGTACCTGTTTTGAATAGAAAATAAGAGGTCAACTGAAACTGGCTGATATAATAGCTCATTCATATCTATTTAGTTTACAGTAAAGGTATTTTAAAGAAACCTGTTTGTTCACTACGCAATGGAAAAACTCACTTACATGTGTGATATTAACCCATTGTAATCCAAATCCAAACTTAAAACTGATTAACCATATGAATGCCATATGGATCTTGGCATGGTGGGCATACTTAAATAGTCTCTTCCGAACTCCCACATCTACAATGGTGTGTTTTTATTTTAATATTTAATTGTAAGCAACACTCACACTAACAGTACTGGCATCTTTTAAATCAGGTTATAAAAGTGGATTGCACAAACACAACTTTCATAGGAGCCTATTGCAATTTGTTTTCATCCACACCACTGCTAAACCATCTGAATCCAACTTATATGTTCTCAGTATGGGCAGATTGTACATCATCATTATAGTGTCCCTTTCTACTATGACAATTATTGCTTTTGACAATATTTAAATGTATTGTTTGTTAACGCATCATTACAATTTTGCCTTGATATGAAAACATGATGGAGACTATGGGTTTCTATTGAAAGGACTTGTAATATCTTCTTATACTGGATTTTAAAACTGTAAATCCTGAACCCACTGCCTTGCAACACTGCTACCTAGGAGATCCTTAAATGATATTGTAGCTTTGTAACCAGTTTTATTTAAAGGGGATGTGTCATGAGACGCAGGACACAGCATAGAAGGTACAACACTATTTTATTGCAGCGCATAGAAATATACAGCTTGTACAACACATCTAACTTGATAACTGCGACATAGACAATCAATCCCCTAAACCACGCCCCCATCCAGTGATGTCACTTCCCACTCTCATCACATCTTCCCCCTTTTCAAAGGACAAAGCATATATTTTTTTTTCTTTTTGAATACATCAAATAACAAGGTATACAAGAAGCCTTAAGAAATAGTTTTGTTTAGTATACAACAAATAACAAGTTAAAGAGGATATACATAAACAACATGAAATACAATCCTGACTTGAACATCAGGGTAGACTACCCTAGTCCACAATGACCATTGGATTATTCTGCCTATACTTCCGGTCACTGCTCTAACTAATGCTAATCCCGATATCTGGCTGGAAGTTTCACCACCCTTCCACTTGATGTCATTTTACATGAACTGTCCTCTGATACAGAAGAAGGTGATTGAGAGTCTGCTGGAAGCAAAGAAGTATCCCCGCTGTGATCTTGCTGAGGGGAAGGTACCACTCTTAAAACAGGGGATCCCACTGGCAGTGGTACTGAGGCATCCAGTGCCAAACTCTCAGCTACTTGCTGAAGATGTTTTCGATTTCGACGTGTGTCTGTCCCTCCATCAGTAAGGACTATATAAGACCTTGGTTCTGGAGAGCATCCAATTACCGTAGCAAGTGTCTTCCATTTCTTCTCATCATCCAGTTTAACACTGACACTTTGCCCAACATTCAGCTCCTGCAAGGGCCTCACAGAATGTTTCCTGTCGTAGAAGAATCAATAGCCCCTTTAAGCATCTTCATCCCTCCTAAGGACCTTGTCCCGAGGAACAGAGCTAGTTGGCTGGAAGATACCCACAGAGGGTAAAGTGGTGCGAATATGACGTCCTAGCATCAGCTGTGCCAGGCTAAAACCCGTGGCTTGAATGGGAGTCATCCTATAGGCCAAGAGGGCTAGGATATATGGCTCAGATTGCTTCAAAATGAAGTTTGTTGTTTGAACTGCCCTTTCAGCCATTCCATTGGCCTGTAATGTGGACTCGACGTAGAATGGACAAAATTATATTCACTGCTGAAAGAACTGAACTCCATGGAAGCAAACTGCATTCAGTTATCACTCACTAACTCCACTGGTATGCCCCACCGGGCGAACAAGCTCTTGAGACAAGTAGTAATGGCTTGACTTGTGATCTCATTCAAGGGTGCAATCTCCAAAAACCTGGAATAGTAGTCAATCACAACGAGGTACTTTTTCCCATGCAGTTCGCACAAATCAGCAGCTATTTTCTGCCACTGGCCTGCAGGCAGCGAAGTAGAAATCAAGGGCTCCCTTCACTGAGAAGGCTGGCGTTCCCGGCAAAAGGCACATTTTGACACATGGCTTGAGATGTCGGAACTGATCCCAGGCCACCATACTGCCGTAGCTGCCCTTTCTCTCCACTTTGTAATGCCCAAGTGGCCATCATGAATCCTGCTTAACATCTCCTGCCACATGCTAACAGGAATAACAATGCGGTCCTGGAACAGCACCAACCCATCCAGTTCCATGAGCTGCGACCTTTATGACTGGTAAGAACTCAAAGACATCCAGGCTGCCCGGCTCTCGGGCCAACCTTCTTTTATGTACTTAATAACTTCTTGAAGGTCAGTATCTAAATATGTCTCCTTTCTTATTTGCTCAAGCTTCCCTGACGAAATTGATTTGAATGCCAAAACTGAATCTACATACACTTTCTCATCTATTTCCATTGAAGATTCTTCAGCAGCAGCCAGCGGAAGCCTGGAAAGTGTATCTGCCACTACCAGTTGTTTCACTGGCACATGCACTGCCTGAACGCTGAACCTGGCATCTTAGGGGTGTTTTGTTAATATCATAGGAGTGGATTAGAGTGACTAGTGGCTTATGGTCAGTCTCCAGACTAAATTTCTCTAAACCCACTAGGTAACGCTGGTAGCGCTCACAGGCCCAAACTGCAGCCAGGCACTCTTTCTAAATTTGGGCGTATTTCGACTCAGCAGCCGCCAGTGTACGGGAACAGTAGGCGATGGGCTGTAGTTTGTTCTCATTCAACTGCAGGAGGGCGGCCCCTAACCCATAACTGCTTGCATCAGCACTAACCACAGTTTTTTTTTTGGAAGGGTCGTAGAAACCCAGCACTGGGGCAGACTCCAGCAGGGACTTGACCTGCACAAAAGATACTTCCTGTGAAGGTCCCCAGACCCAGGCAACATCTTTCTTTAACAACTCTGTGATAGGGTGTAGTATTATGGATAAATCTAGAAAAAACCTGCCCACATAATTCACAAGACCCAATATTGGTCTCAGCTCATGTACATCAGAAGGACTTTTCATCTGTTCAATAGCAAGGATTTTATCAGGGTCCGGCTTGATGTCATCCCCATTGATAATATGCCCAAAGTAACATAACTCAGCCTTCCTAAAATAGCATTTCTCCTCATTTAATTTCAGCCTTGACTCTCTAATGGTCTGCAGCACACAGCTCAATCACTGAACATGTTCCTCCAATGTAGACACATACACCAAAATGCCATCCACGACGACTGCTGTGCCCTTGTGGTCCCTTAGGAGATAACTTATCTCTCTTTGAAAGATTTCAGGAGCAGAGGATATCCCGAAGGGGAGTCTGCAGAAGCAAAACCAACCTACTGGTGTAATGAAGGTAGTCAGTTTGCGGCACTTTGGATCTACAGGTATCTGCCAGAAGCCGCTGGAAGCATCCAGTGTAGAGAAGAACTTCGCACCAGCCAATTTCGGAGCTATGTCTTCAAGTGTCGGCAGCACATATCTCTCTCTCTTCACTGCCTCATTCAGCCTTTTCAAGTCTACACAGATGCGTACCTTCCCGTTTTTCTTCGCAACAGGCACAATGGGGTTACACCAGTCAGTTGCTTCAACAACCTCTTCACTAACTCCCATATTCTTCATACGCAGAAGTTCCTTCTCCACTTGAGGCATGAGCGGGAACGGAATTATATGAGGAGTATTAATGCTGTATGGGACTGCACTGCCTGAACATTGAACCTGAGCAGCCTCATCAGAATTCTCTGGCATCTTATGGGTGTTTGTAAATATCATAGGAGTTGATTAGAGGGACTAGCGGTTTATGGTCAGTCTCCAGACTAAATTTCTCTAAACCCACTAGGTAACGCTGGAAGCGCTTACAGGCCCAAACTGCAGCCAGGCACTCTTTCTAAATTTGGGGGTATTTCTACTCAGCAGCCTTCAGTGTACGGGAACAGTAGACAATGGTCTGTAGTTTGTTCTCATTAAACTGCAGGAGGGCGGCCCCTAACTCATAGCTGCTTGCATCAGCACTAACGACAGTCTTTTTAGAAGGGTTGTAGAACCCCAACACTGGGGCAAACCCCAGCAGGGACATGACCTGCATAAAAGATACTTCATGTGAATGTCCCCAGACCCAGGCAACATCTTTCTTTAACAACTCTGTGAAAGGGTGTAGTATTGTGGATAAATCTGGAAAGAACCTGCCCACATAATTCACAAGGCCCAATATTTGCCTCAGCTCATGTACATCAGAAGGACTTTTCATCTGTTCAATAGCAAGGATTTTATCAGGGTCCGGCTTGATGCCATCCCCATTGATAATATGCCCAAAGTAACATAACTCAGCCTTCCTAAAATGGCATTTCTCCTTATTTAATTATAGCCCGGACTCTCTAATAGGCTGCAGCACACAGCTCAATCACTGATCATGTTCTTCCAATGTAGACACATACACCAAAATGCCGTCCATGACGACTGCCATGCCCTTGTGGTCCCTTAGGAGAGATCTCATCTTTCTTTGAAAGATTTCAGGAGCAGAGGATATCCCGAAGGGGAGTCTGCAGAAGCAAAACCAACCTACTGGTGTAATGAAGGTAGTCAGTTTGCGGCACTTTGGATCTAGAGGTATCTGCCAGAAGCCGCAGGAAGCATCCAGTGTAGGGAAGAACTTTGCCCCAGCCAATTTCAGAGCTATGTCTTCAAGTGTCGGCAGCATATATCTCTCTCTCTTCACTGCCTCATTCAGCCTTGTTCAAGTCTATGCAGATGTGTACCTTCCCGTTTTTCTTCACAACAGGCACAATTGGGGCACACCAGTCAGTTGCTTAAACAACCTCTTCATTAACTCCCATATTCTTCATACACAGATGTTCCTTCTCCACTTGAGGCATGAGCGGGAACGGAATTCTATGAGGAGTGGTAATGTTGTATGGGACTGCGTCACCTTTAAGTGCTATTTAGACTGGGTTGCAATTCAGTAGGCCTAATTCACCAAACATGTCTTCTGAAATCTTATTCACTCTGGCGACCAGGCCCAAACCACAGGCTGCTTTCCTGCTAAATAGGTTGTTAACACACTGACCTCTAATCACATGTACCCACATGGTAAATTTCCTCTGCTTGTACTCGTAGTTGGAAAGAAAATTCCACTCACAATCGATGCGGCCACCAGGACTGTATTGAGAGCTAATTTCTTTTTAATCATTGAAATACAGAATATGGATGTCCTTGGGATCAGTCAGCTATTTTTACATATTCGGACACCTTTTACATTTGCATTAGAGGAAATGGAGAAACTCAAACAATAGCAGATTAAGAAAGTGCTAGATAGGAATTACCTGTCTTTAATGTAGCACCCCAAATTCTCAAAAGTCTCATAACTATGCAGCAGTCCATTTTGTTGATTTTCCTTTACTCTAGTAGGACAAGTAGAATATTATATGAAGGCAAAGGGGTCACTTAAATAGGAGAAGAAATAATAAATAGTAGAAATGATGATCCCCTGCCAGTACCCCAGTGGAACCTTGGGCAACAATTAACCTCATCCCAATCCTCCTAATTTATAAAGTGTGTATTTAAAATTATAAGGTTTGAGGTAGTTCTTGCTAAAGTATTACTTATTTAAACACACACAAATTAATATACATATATACTATATATATATATATATATATATATATATATATATATATATATATATATATATATATATATATATATACACACTGTATCTCTCTCTGTATCTCAGTTTCACACACCTCGCAACACAGCTTTTTGTAACTCGCTTGTCTTTTAATTTTCTCACAATCCCATCCCAACATTTCGGTCCAGGCACTAGACCTTTGTCAAGGGAATTTTTTCTCAAATCACATATTTCCAAGCATAATAAAAAACAAACAAAATGCCAAGCTGCTACCTTGCGGCACCCAGAAGTGATGTCAGAGCACTTCCGGTCTCTTAACAGAAAAATAAACATTGACAATTGATTCAGATGTGACCAACTAGGTGAACTGCATTGGTCCTAACCCTTACACTAATCTGGACCACCTATAATTTAATTGTATCCATTGTCATGGCAATGCATCACAACAAAATGGAAGGCCCCAATGTCACTTCCGGTAACAATACCTTAACCAATACTATCAAACACCTATATTGTTACATATATTGTTACATATTATACATCACAGAAAAAAGTGTACTTTCACAAATAATGATACAGCATTATTCTATACAGCCCCAGTGCATTATTACTAACACTTATGTAGTTTAGTTTAATATGCAGCCATGCATTTTTAAAGGTCAACCCCAGGTTTTAGAACCCTTATCCTTCTGATAGAAAGCAGGACAAACAGAAAGCCTGTTTGTTCAAGCCTTTAGGGTGTAATTTTCCAAGCTTATAGATCCATTCCACATCCCGCTGTAGCATCAATCTCTTTACATCACCTTAAGTATGCCACTGTGTGTTTTGAATGTAGAAAGTGCAACACCACAGGATGCTCACTTTATCCTTCCTTCAGTGCTGCTCTTATAGTAGAGTGATGGTTAGCCATCCTTTCTTTAAAGGGGTGCTCCATATTACCTACATAGGTGAGGCCACACAGACACTTGATGATGTAGACCACCATATCCAATGTGCACATAAGTCTGTGCTTCAGAGTTACATTTTTGCCAGTGTGAGGGTGACTAAATGATGGATCAACAATCAAAGAGTTGCATCTTATACATTAAGCCGAATGGTAGCATCCTGGTTTTACTGCCCAGCTCTTAGTGGCATAGCTTTCCACAGAGTCTGCCCTGTTCAGCAGATCTTTCAAATTATTTCCTCTTCAGAACCTGAACATACTTTTCCTAGGGAATTATCAGAAGATAATATATCCCAATATTGCATTATTGATTTACTTAAAGTGAAGGTAAACTTCCCCCACCCGGAGATCCTCTCTTCACACGTGAGCAATGACTAATCCTGCTTCCTCCAATCACAGCTTTCCCCCAGGGTAGTCATTGCCTGAGGCCATGCTGTGATTGGAGGAAACAGGATTAGTCATTGCTGACGTGTGAATAGAGGATCTCTAGGTGGGGGGAACTGCTCTAGATGTGAAAAGAAAAAAAGGTAATTTTTTTAACAAAACAGCTGCTTTGTAAACTTTGAAGGAAAGCCCCTGTTTTTAATAGTATTTTTTTAAAAAATGGGCTTTCATTCACCATAGTTTACCTTCACTTTAACTGCAATGACTGCAGATTATACACTGGGGTGAAGACACAAACTTTTTTAACGGTAGAAAGTTTATAACCCCTCGTTCTTTGTTTTTTTTTTTGTTTTTTGCAATAAAATTCAGGCATTAGAAGTTGTATTTTATTAATTTTATTTTAATCAGGATGTGAAAAAAATAATAAATAAAACATTGACATCTTTTTAATCTTGTACATTGTCTCATTGTTTTAGTCACTCTCAGTTAAAGTGATGGTAAAGTTATACAGGCCCATTTATCAAAGGGCTTGCGGACCTGATCCGACACTGCGGATCAGGATCAGAGGATCAGGTCCGCAAGACCTCGCTAAATGCGGAGAGCAATACGCTCTCCGCATTTAACATTGCACCAGCAGCTCACAAGGTGCTGGTGCAACGCCGCCCCCTGCTGACTCGCGGCCAATTGGCCGCCAGCAGGGGGGTGTCAATCAACCCGATCGTATTCGATCGGGTTGATTTCCAGCGATTCCTGTCCGCCTGCTCTGAGCAGGCGGACAGGGTTATGGAGCAGCGGTCTTTAGACCGCTGCTTCATAAGTTGTGTTTCTGGCGAGTCTGAAGACTCGCCAGAAACACGGCCCTTCAAGCTCCGTACGGAGCTTGATAAATGGGCCTGATAGTCTTTTGAACACTACTTATCATTTTTCCATAGGTCCTTAATGCAGTCGCTAATTTATTTTTTAGAAAACTGCTTTATTTTTCTAAATATAATATAAATCTCATTCCCTATCCTTTGTCTCCCGACTCCTCCCCAGTCATACTTCCTTCTTCTGGAACTCGTGACGTCTTCAACGGTCCTACATACTCTTTCCGTGTCACAAATACGAGTTCACAGATCAAATTACTAATCTGAATTTAAATGCGCATGCGCTACTCGCCAATGTTGCCGTCCACTGCGCATGTGCTAATCACCTCTCTGATGCTGCCGTCCACTGCGCATGCGCTAATCACTGATACCTTTTCACAACTGACAGTGATGCATGTGCAAAACTGGCACATGCGCAAAACGGTAGCGCCTGTGGATTGGGATCGCAATAAAATTTGAATAGCGCATGCGCAGATGTGAATGGAGGTGGATGACATGAATTCACGGCCGCCTAACGTCCAGAATCTCATTTGGATAAGAGGACAACGTGATCGTTAGGTTAAAAAAAAAAACACTTATACGGGTTAAATTTGGGAAGCTTTAGGGACAGATTTATAACGGCGAAAACTTGATTTTGGCTGTTTGGATTACGCAGGTTAACGTGCGCAAAGTAAGTTATTTTGCAACTTGTAATTGCTGTGCAAGCCCAATGTGAAAAAGCCGTAATGTGCAAAGTGTTTTCGCAACTGATTTGCTGCAAAGCTTGTAATGTTGCCCTAAACAAATGCTAGAAAGAGTGATGCATTCACAGGAAAGATCAGGCTGAGCATAACATGTACATATTTTTTTAAGTTTAATTAGCGGTTTAAATACTAAAAAAATAAGTGTAAAATGTTAGTGTCTAAAACAATGGGAGCTGCTGTGTTGTTACTGCTGTGGCCAATTAGGTACAGTTATAATAAATAGGTCACTAGAGTATGCAGCCAATGGCTGTGTGTAAAATAACAGTATTCAGCACTTCCATTTCTAACAGGAACTGAAAAGCTCACAATTTCAGAATGGAATTACAGGAAAAGGGGACAAAATAAATAATAAAAATATATTGCTGAGTTTCTTTTTATATATATATGAGTTATCATTTTATATTACCTTCCTAAATTGTTTAATGTCCCTTTAGAAGCACATATGTTAAGGAGACACCATTTTAAAATGTGTGCAGTACCTAGTAAATAAGGACTCAAATATAATTATATTTTAGCTAAGTATTTGTCTATATATTTTATTAATTTAATGCCACACAAATATCAGTATATTATTGATGTATCATTGTACCTATGCTGATTCATTCCAGTGACAGTGCACTTTAAACTTCATACATTAGCAAAAGTTATTAAAGAGAATGCTTTTATTCCAAAAAAAAATCCTGTTTTTCTATAGAATTAATTTATCTAATTAACAAAGGCTTGATAAAATGGTACTCAGTTTTTGTATTGTAGCTAAAATATAATCCGTTTTAAAGGGACGCAAAACCCATTTTTTTTCTTTAATGATTCAGATAAAGCATACAATTTTCAACAGCTTTCCAGTGTACTTTTTTAAATCTAATATGCTTTGTTCGCTTGCTAGTTTTTGTTGAAAAGCATACCTAGGTATGTTCATGAGCTGAGAACGGAGCTACTGATTGGCGGTTGCACATATGCCTTTTGTCTTTAGTTTACCGATGTGCATTGCTGCTTCTGCAACAAAGAATACCAAGAGAATGAAGCAAAACTGATAGAAGTAATTTGGAAAGTTGTATACAAATGTATGCTCTATCCGAATCATGAAAGAAACATTTTGGTTTTGTGTCTCTTTAATAAATATGGCCAAATGATTCAAGCCAGTCATTCAATATAACCCCTCCTATATAATGTATTAGATATCGCTATCTAGGTCTCACATTGACTATTGTTTACAGTCCAGGGAAACATAACTCCAAATTTCTATAAACTAGAATCAGTTATAAATAGTACATGATTAACAAGTAAAAGTTACAAGAACAGTCTATATTATGTATTATGTATCGCTTTGAGGAGAGAAGGAATAAGGGTGTTTTCATAGAAACTGGCTAAGTATGTTAAAGGATTTAATAAAGCTTAGTCTGAAACCATTTTTCACAAAAGATCAATACCAGAACAAGAGGTCATACTGGAGAGTAGTATGTTAAGGAGTAATTTGCAGAAGCATTTTTTTTAACAGAAACTGTTATTGAATGTTAGAATAGAGGATGAATGCAAATACTGTCAAGAAAATCATAAATGTCTGGGATATGCTTAACCCTTTTAGTGCTAAGCACTTTCCTACCTGAGTGCTAAGGTTTTTTAAAGTTATTTTATTTCATATTTTTAAAAATATATATTTTTTAACTTTTTATTTATTTCAGATCCCCAAGACTGTTGGAAAGCTTAGGTGATTTCCTTTCCAACGGTGGGTCTTGACGGTCTGTAGCTGCTTAGATTCCTGAGATACAGGCTTCTAAGAAGCATCCCCCCAGCTCCTATATTTAACTGTTAATGTTAAATAAAGTTGTGCGGTGACGTCATCACGTCATTGTGTGTGACATCACCGCGCATAACGTGAAGCCCCGGCAATGCCTGTCACTATACAGGCCCGATCACCGGGGTAGGAGCGGTGGGAGCCCCCAGATCTCCCTCAAGGTGGGAAAGTGCTAGTGACGGCTCTGAGCCGTCATTAGAACCAGAGTAGGAAACTCTGTGATGGCTCAGAGCCGTCATTAGCACTCAAAGGGTTAAATGGTTATGAAATCCAAAATTTTATTTTGTGACTCAGACAGCGCATACCATTTTAAAAAAGTTTCCAATTTAGTTCTATTATCAATTTTGCTTTGTTCCCATGGTATTATTTGTTGAAAAGATACCTAAGTAGGTGTCTGGAGTAGTGCATGTCAGGAAATAGTGCTGCCATCTGGTGCTCTTGCAAATTAATATGCCATATAGTGTTCAAGGAATGGGCAGGCTCCTAAGCTTACATCCCAGCTCTTCAACAAAAAAATACCAAGAAAACAAAGAAACATTGATAATGGAAGTAAATAAGAAAGTTGTTTAAAATTGCATGCTCTATCTGAATCATTAAACAACAATATGGGGTTTCATGTTTCTTTAAAGGGAAAGTCTAGTCCAAAATAAACTTTCATGATTCAGATAGGGCATGCAATTTTAAACAATTTTCCAATTTACTTTTATCACCAATTGTGCTTTGTTCTCTTGGTATTCTTAGTTTAAAGCTATACCTAGGAGGTTCATATGCTAATTTCTAAGGGCATTTTGACAGTTTTTCACCACTAGAGGTGTTAGTTCATGTGTGTCATATAGATAACACTGTGCTCATGCACGTGGAGTTCAGGTGAGCCAGCTCTGATTGACTAAAATGGATGTCTGTCAAAAGAACTGAAATAAGGGGGCAGTTTACAGAGGCTTAGATACAAGGTAATCATAGAGGTAAAAAGTATATTTATATAACTGTGTTGGTTGTACAAAACTAGGGAATGGGTAATAAAGGGATTATTTATCTTTTTAAACAATAACAATTATGGTGTAGACTGTCCCTTTAAAGGGACAGTATACACCCATTTTCATATAACTGCATATAATAGACACTACTATAAAGAATATTATGCACAGATACTGATATAAAAATCCAGTATAAAACTGTTTAAAAACTTACTTAAAAGCTCTCAGTTTAGCTCTGTTGAAAAGGTAGCTGGAAAGCCCACTGCAAGTGGGAAATAAGACACCCCCTCCCTCTTTTTTGCATATGAAAAGACCATTTACACAAACAGGAGCAAACTGGAGTAGGTATCTGACTGTATTCTCCTAAACTATACATTCAAAAAAAAAAAAAAAAACTTTATGGGCTATATAAATAGATCATCTACAAAACATTTATGCAAAGGAAAAATGAGTTTATAATGTCCCTTTAAGCCTATTCGAAAATTTAAGTTAAAGGGACAGTTAAGTCAAAATTAAACTTGCATGATTCAGGCCATACAATTTTAAACAACTTTCCAGTTTACTTTATCATCAAATTTGCTTTGTTCTCTTGGTATTCTTTGTTGAAAGCTAAACCTAGGTAGGCTCATCTGCTAATTTCTAAGCCCTTGAAGGCCACCTCTTATCTTAGTGCATTTTGACAGCTTTTCATTGTTAGACACTACTAGTTCATGTGTGTCATATAGATAACATTGTGCTCACTCCTGTGAAGTTATTTATGAGTCAACATTGATTGGCTAAAATGCAAGTCTGTCAAAAGACTGAAATAAGGGGGCATACTGAACCAAAAGAGAGGGAGAGACCTCTCTAAAAGATTGCACATACACCACTCTGTGCCTGGACTTGTAGTGGAGAAATTGGGAATTTAAAATATAACTTTTATTAAATACATTAAAATAGAACACTCAATTAAAAACAACCTGGGAGTAGTAGGCCTATTCCTTAATCTTCTGTGAGCCTTTGATATGTTATAAGTGCTTAAAAGGAAATTGTATAGGCAGGAAGTTATAAGTGAGACGACTCTGGTAATAAGGGGTTAATATTTTTGTGTCAAATACACATATATCTGGATATCTGAATAGGCTAATGTTATATCCTTGGGTGTTGGAATTAGGTTCAATGCTAGTGACGCTCAGTGAGCTCAGAAATAAACATAAAAATTGTGTTAGATGCTTCACTTTAGTAATAGATGCAACTCCAGTTTTTTCTTATACTTGAGTATAGGTAGTTGAGATATTCAGAATAATCAGATTACACGTAACGGTTTGTGAATCTGTATTATTCTGGTTGTATTTTAGAAATTCAAATGTGTATTATATATCTCCTTTGGTCAACTTATTTCCACTGTTTATTTGTTTATCATCAAAATTAATTATTTACAATCTCTGTGTGGTCCAGTTGATTAGTTTGTATGTAGAGTATAAACAAAGTGGAATAATCTTGATTTATTTCTGTTTAATAACTTGTCATTCGTCTAAAATACCAGTGATCCTATATCTGGCGTTAAGGTTATTACCATATTATCTAAGCACCACTTTCACATATGAAATACTTGTGGGATAATGTTATTTTGAAATAGGGGGTATATGTACACCTTCTATTGAATCCAATCCTAATGATAATAATGTGCACTTTTAAGTATCTAAGTGTAATATAGTTCTTATACTTAATGACTCAGCCAGTATAAGTGTGCTGTATATTAGTAACTATTGAGATAATAAGATGCACAAAATGTTACATATGAGTTTCAGTCTAATTGCTTCTACATATAGAGGTGACCGTAATACTTGTGTATTCAAATTGCATAGAAGGGGAACTAACTTCACTTGTTAGTGTATAACCGCACTATTATGCAGCTATGGCGGTATTATACTATGCTTGCCCCTCTTGCTGCGATATTCTGTATATCCAGTGTTCTCACTTATTGTTATTTGGTCTCTCGTGTGATTCAGTGTCACACTAAGAATGCAGTATTGTGCTTGGTGTAGAATACTTTAGAACCGGATACTTGTTTTCTAGAGTTATTTTATCATAAGCCAACAGATAAATTAGTTCTAGTTAGTTAGGTAGATTTAGTTTTTGTATATATGCACCCTTAACTGAACTGGTATGATTATGGCATTATTGAAGTACTAGCTAGAAGGTTTGAGTTATCTAATACAGCAGCAAATGTTAGATAGTTTCACCGGTAAAATAGATTTCTCTGACTATGAGTACAACTTAGCTTGAAAATTCCCCCAGTACGATATCCTAAGGTTGCCACCTAGTAAGTAGCCTAGTGCAAGTAACCCTCTGTTAGATCATATAGTCTTGCCACCTAGTAAGTAGCCTAGTGCAAGTAACCCTCTGTTAGATCATATAGTCTTGCCACCTAGTAAGTAGCCTAGTGCAAGTAACCCTCTGTTAGATCATATAGTCTTATAGACTATATGATCTAACAGAGGGTTACTTGCACTAGGCTACTTACTAGGTGGCAACCTTAGGATATCATACTGGGGGAATTTTCAAGCTAAGTTGTACTCATAGTCAGAGAAATCTATTTTACCGGTGAAACTATCTAACATTTGCTGCTGTATTAGATAACTCAAACATTCTAGCTAGTACTTCAATAATGCCATACTATATGATCTAACAGAGGGTTACTTGCACTAGGCTACTTACTAGGTGGCAAGACTATATGATCTAACAGAGGGTTACTTGCACTAGGCTACTTACTAGGTGGCAAGACTATATGATCTAACAGAGGGTTACTTGCACTAGGCTACTTACTAGGTGGCAAGACTATATGATCTAACAGAGGGTTACTTGCACTAGGCTACTTACTAGGTGGCAAGACTATATGATCTAACAGAGGGTTACTTGCACTAGGCTACTTACTAGGTGGCAAGACTATATGATCTAACAGAGGGTTACTTGCACTAGGCTACTTACTAGGTGGCAACCTTAGGATATCGTACTGGGGGAATTTTCAAGCTCAGTTGTACTCATAGTCAGAGAAATCTATTTTACCGGTGAAACTATCTAACATTTGCTGCTGTATTAGATAACTCAAACCTTCTAGCTAGTACTTCAATAATGCCATAATCATACCAGTTCAGTTAAGGGTGCATATATACAAAAACTAAATCTACCTAACTAACTAGAACTAATTTATCTGTTGGCTTATGATAAAATAACTCTAGAAAACAAGTATCTGGTTCTAAAGTATTCTACACCAAGCACAATACTGCATTCTTAGTGTGACACTGAATCACACGAGAGACCAAATAACAATAAGTGAGAACACTGGATATACAGAATATCGCAGCAAGAGGGGCAAGCATAGTATAATACCGCCATAGCTGCATAATAGTGCGGTTATACACTAACAAGTGAAGTTAGTTCCCCTTCTATGCAATTTGAATACACAAGTATTACGGTCACCTCTATATGTAGAAGCAATTAGACTGAAACTCATATGTAACATTTTGTGCATCTTATTATCTCAATAGTTACTAATATACAGCACACTTATACTGGCTGAGTCATTAAGTATAAGAACTATATTACACTTAGATACTTAAAAGTGCACATTATTATCATTAGGATTGGATTCAATAGAAGGTGTACATATACCCCCTATTTCAAAATAACATTATCCCACAAGTATTTCATATGTGAAAGTGGTGCTTAGATAGTATGGTAATAACCTTAACGCCAGATATAGGATCACTGGTATTTTAGACGAATGACAAGTTATTAAACAGAAATAAATCAAGATTATTCCACTTTGTTTATACTCTACATACAAACTAATCAACTGGACCACACAGAGATTGTAAATAATTTATTTTGATGATAAACCAATAAACAGTGGAAATAAGTTGACCAAAGGAGATATATAATACACATTTGAATTTCTAAAATACAACCAGAATAATACAGATTCACAAACCGTTACGTGTAATCTGATTATTCTGAATATCTCAACTACCTATACTCAAGTATAAGAAAAAACTGGAGTTGCATCTATTACTAAAGTGAAGCATCTAACACAATTTTTATGTTTATTTCTGAGCTCACTGAGCGTCACTAGCATTGAACCTAATTCCAACACCCAAGGATATAACATTAGCCTATTCAGATATCCAGATATATGTTATTTGACACAAAAATATTAACCCCTTATTACCAGTAATATTACTGAACAGAGTGGTCTCACTTATAACTTCCTGCCTATCCAATTTCCTTCTAAGCACTTATAACATATCAAAGGCTCACAGAAGATTAAGGAATAGGCCTACTACTCCCAGGTTGTTTTTAATTGAGTGTTCTATTTTAATGTATTTAATAAAAGTTATATTTTAAATTCCCAATTTCTCCACTACAAGTCCAGGCACAGAGTGGTGTATGTGCAGTCTTTTAGAGAGGTCTCTCCCTCTCTTTTGGTTCAGTATATTATACAACTGCACAGCACCACCTTTTCTGCTATTATAAGCACAAAACATTAATTTAGTGTTTGCTACTCACTGCAATTATAGAAAAGGCTGCCGTAGTGGTGCCACTGTATATCAGTTGTGGTAAAAACTGAAATAAGGGGGCAGTCTGCAGGGGCTTAGATACAAGGTAATCACAGAAGTGAAAAGTATATTAAGATTACCATGTTGGTTATGCCAAACTGGGGTATGGGGTAGTACACTTATTTTTTACAATTGCAAAACTTGCTATGCAGTATTCTAGGATTAAATCTTGGTTACTCATCAAATAATAACTCTTTAGCAAGACATTGCTTAAAAACACAAAGGACCCAATTCTCTATAGCTCTCTGGTCTTGTGAGAATCTATAAGATGCATCATCAGTAATAGAGTTCCTTCAAGGTTTCAAAGGAACATAAAAAAAAAAAAATTCATGAAAGAGTGTGAAATGTTTAATACATTTTCAAATTACTACTATTATCAATTTACTTTGTTCTCTTGGTATCCTTTCTTTGAAAGCAGAAGGCGTATGAGCATCCATGTGACAGGAGCATTATTGGGCAGCAGTTTTATAACTATTTTATATATTTGCAAAAACAGTATGTAGCAGCAGTGTTCCTTTCATGTACTGCTCCAGAAATATGCAAACTACCTATCGTAATATTGTTTCAACAAAGAATACCATGAGAACAAAGTAATTTTGATAGTAGACAGAAAAAACAAAGGGGGTACCTCATGGTGTAGTATTTAACATCCAAAGTGTACACCTTAACTTCAAAATCCAAAGTGTTAACTCATATGTAATAAAGCACTATCATTAGTGCTAAAAAAAAAAGCAGACCGGATCCTCAGAGTCGTCTGGCAAACTCCCATCAGCATATCCCAATCTCTCGTCACAGTGATGCTGGGAGCAAGTGTAGCATAGAGACACCATAGAGGTTTTTGTTAGAATTAGAAGTACTGTATATACCACAGCTGTAATACTTTTTAAATTCTACTATATTTCTGATGTTTTATTTGTATGAGAAACAAATATATAGGTAATTGTAGTTAGATAATGTTGAAGACATCTTCTTTCTTGCATTGTAGTCCAAACTAAGGGCTAGATTTATTATATACGTATATGCACCCCTGTAAGCCTCAGCTCGCCTGTGGCAAGGAGAAAATACCCGCAGGTATTCGGCATTGCACACAAGCGCAATTTTGCGCTTGCGTGCAATCCCGCCCCCTGCCCGCGCACAGCCAATCACGCGCGGGCAGCAGCTGTCAATCTCCTCAGTCTGACTAGACCGAGGAGATTGAATTTCGCCAGATTAGAGGTGGCGAAGAGGCTAAGGAAGCAGAAGCAGTCTGGTGACCACTGCTTGATAAATGACGGCGAGCAAGTTCTTGAGAGAACTTGCTGCCGTAGGGGCTTAATAAATCTAGCCCTAAGTCATCATACAAGCCATGTAAAATGCTACATATGGTTTGCTGTTAGGTCTTTGAAATTAAGTCATTACAGTCTGTTTGTAAATGGTGTTATTGTGTACAATTGTCTTCTTGGGCATTCACTTGTTAGGGTACAATTCAACAGAAATAACCTTTTAAAAAATTTTCTTTGGACTTTTTGTCTGATTTATTAATTAGGGCTAAATTACGAGTGGATCGATAGTTTGTGCTCCCGCTCGCACGTTAACTCCACTCGACTTTCACTTTTTGCACGCTTTGGGCAGTGCTAGTATTACAAGTAAAACGTTTTAGCTTGCACACCAACCCTATATGCACAAAAAGCAGAAGTTAGAATATTATGAGTGCATTAGCATTGTTTTTACATAGACTTTAATAGAGAGCGGAAAGTGTAAAAACTACCTATGACCCAACAAGTGTATATATATATATATATATATATATATATATATATATATATATATATATATATATATATATATATATATATATATATATATATATATATATATATAGGCATAGAGATATACATATATATATATATATATATATATATATATATATATATATATATATATATTTAACAACATTTACAATTAGGGGGAGGTATAGAGAACATAACTCCCCCCTCTTTTGCTCTCTCCCCCCTCTTTTGCTCTCTCCCCCCTCTTTTGCTCTCTCTCCTCTCTTTTGCTCTCTCTCTCTCCCCCCTCTCTATTGCTCTCTCTCCCCACCTCTTTTGCTCTCTCTCTCCCCCCTTCTTTTGTTCTCTCTCCCCCTCTTTTGCTCTCTCTCTCCCCCTCTTTTGATCTCTCTCTCCCCCTCTTTTGCTTTCTCTCTCTCCTCCCTCTTTTTTGTTCTCTCTTTCCCCCCTCTTTTGATCTCTCTCTACCCCGCTCTTTTGATCTCTCTCTCCCCTTCTCATTTGCTCTCTCCACCCTCTTTTGCTCTCTCCACCCTCTTTTGCTCTCTCTCTCTCCCCCTCTATTTTGCTCTGTCTCCCCCCTCTTTTGCTCTCTCCCTCTCTCCCTCCCTCCCTCCTCTTTTGATCTCTTTCTTCCCCCTCTTTTGCTCTCTCTCCCCCCTCTCTTTTGCTCTCTCTCCCCCCTCTCTTTTGCTCTCTCTCTTTCCCCCCCTCTCTTTTGGTCTCTCTCTCTCTCTCTCTCCCCCCCTTCTATCTCCCCTCTGTTTTGTTCTCCTATCTATTTTTCTCTCTCACTTGACGTGCGCTCCGCCGGCCACGCACCTCATCATGCCCGCCGGCCACGCCCCATCACGGCACGCCCAGCTACAATCCAATCACGACACGCCCAGCCATGCCCCCATCACGTCACGCCCAGCCATTTCCCCATCATGACACGCCCGGCCATGCCCCCACAACACAGCTTCCACAGTGCGCAATCCTCTGCTGCACAAGGCCAGGTATGTTTGTCCTTGTGCAGTCTCTACTGCGCATGACTGCATCTGACAAACATACCTGGCCTTTTATTATATAGGGTACATATATATATTTAATTATATATAATAATGGGAAGAACATAGGAATGTAAAATATGCGTATCACTCTTCACATTTTGCAATTTAGGTCTAATGTGGTGTCGGGTTAATGCACATGAAGAATTGTTATATATATATATATATATATATATATATATATATATATATATATATATATATATATATATATATATATATATATATATATATATATATATAAATCAGGAGACAGCACTCACTGGTCTTGACAATACTGGATTTATTCAGTGAAGTTTCGGGGAATACACCCCTTCATCAGACCAGAGTACATAGAATGAAGCAAACATTTATACTGTTCCATAAGACCCTCCCCCAGGGTGAAATTGTGCCCAAATGGTTGCCATGGCAACCACCAAGTGTCAACAAACGCCATACAAATGAATTAAAAAAACAAAATATACCACAATATACCAAATAAGTGAACATTGCAACCATGTACATATACAGAGCAAGTGGGAATCATAATGCAAACGGTAGATACAATTAAAGATCAAACAGAATATCAATAGAAAAAAGTATTCAGCAAAGATAGATGTTATGGATGGGCAGCAGTTAACAGGACCAATGAGCAATGCTTAGATTAAACATTTCATTACAGGCTTATACTGAGCAAGCAATAAATACATATACAGGGCATTCTATCCTCATCATACAGGCAGGTAGACAAGATAGCGGAACGACTATAAGTAGAAATCACACTGCAGGCATACATTAGCATATATTAGCAGGGGGTGTCCAAGGTATATGTATTGGGACTTATCTCATTAGTATCAATGTAGCGCTGGCAGGAAGAGGGGCTATCAAGGCACATGAACATGGAGTAACCAGTAAAACACTCTATGCATACAGATAAGGAGAAGATAAATACCTGATGGGTTTAGAGGGATATAGCTCCGCGAAGAGTTGTGTGTGTTACCGGAGATACAATAAGCTTGGAGTACTGCACATGCGTATCGCAATAAACCAACGCCCCTAAGGCTATCGCTATGTGAAAGTTAATTGGTTAGAGGAGACAAGCCCCTATGTTGTCAACAGGCAACAAACAGCTAAAGACAGCAGCAAGAGCAGCTGGAAAAAGAGATCACTGGATACGCATAGCCAGAGATTGTTAAGGACACCCTTACACGGTGTAAAAATTCATATGGGGAAAGGAAAATTCATATGGGGAAAGTAAAAATAACTCATATGGGGAAAGTAAAAATAACTGATCTGCCATATATAGGACAGACACAGTCCCTAACACGGTCAAATGCTGGAATATTGAGCTAATCAATAGTTGGTAGATCCATTAGCACCGGATGGTAAACGGAAGAATTAATCAAGGGGGCAAATTGTACAGAAGAGTACATTCACAGTGGATAAAAAAGTACATGTATAGTATATCAAAAAAGCTAATTTTGAGTTTACAAAAAGCCAAATTTGATTAAAAAATAAACAGTTAACCTATTGTATTAAAACAAGGGTGGAAAAAGGCACACACAACACAACTCAAGGGATCGCTATGTATACTCCAAATGCATAAAAAATACACAAAAGATATATATAAGATATAGTATGCGGTCATATCCAAATGTCCAATGGCTAAATACACAATGTAAGGCAACCTCCGTTATATGACACACCAAAAAAATTTTTTAACAGGTATTCACATAAACAAACCCAATAGATAGCAGGTATATACATAGACATAGAATTCAATGTCAAATGCCCACGTTTGGGTCTTAAGGATGAAACCAGGTAATCAATGTCCACAATATCCAAAAGCTATGCAGAACATCAGAAAGTCAAAAAAATAAGTCAAATGATAAGTAAACCACAATTGTTTCTGTGGACTAGCCACAGAGAGTAAACACATTGTTTACAGGGAACAAAAAGGTGGTACCTGTGTCTTCTGATGTCACAAGAAGCAATGCCAGTCGATACTCATGTTACGGCCGTGTGGGTGGACTGTGTTCAATTTGTAAATCCATTCAGCCTCTCTACGGAGTAGTAGCTTGTCACGGTCCCCACCGCGGTTTAGAGGTGGGATGTGGTCAATCAGCTTGAACCTACGATACCGTGTAGCCCATCTCCAAAAAGTGCCTGGCTGCGGGTTGGTCACTCTTCCCCTTATCGATGGCTGCTCGTATGGCACTTCTGTGATTCGCCATCCTCTTTTTTATGTCATCAGAAGTTTTTCCAATGTAGAATAAACCACAATTGCAGTTTAGCATGTATATCACATATTGTGTGGTACACGTAAGGTAATGTTTAATTTTAAACAACTCATTCGTGTGAGGATGTCGGAATTGACTGCCTTGGAGTATTGAATTGCACGTCACACAACTGGGGCACTTGAATGATCCTTTTTTAGTGGGTCGGGTTTTTTTACTGTAACTGTTAATGGGGTCAGTTTTCATCAGTATGTCTTTTAAATTCCTCCCTCTCTTGTAACCTCTCTTGGAGGGCCATACCCATGGTATGGTAATGATGCATCTGATTCAATTATGTCCCATTTCTCTTTCAATGTCATACCCAGTGTCCTTGTGTCTGGGGAGTAAGTAGTGATGAAATTCATTCTGGTCTTGGGGTCCACACTCGTCCTGTTCTCTGTAATATCCTTTATAGCTTTCTTAATCAGTTCATTATTATAGCCCCTGTTCCGGAACCTTTCCTCCATTTCATTCAGCTGGGTGTTCCTTCTGATGTCAGAAGAGTTATTTCTTGTAACCCGTAGTAGCTGCGCTTTTGGAATAGCTCATATAAGAGATCTAGGGTGGAAGCTGGAGGCATGCAGCAGTGTATTACGGTCAGTTTCTTTCTTAAACAGGGTTGTACCCGGGCCAGAGTCTTCTTTATAGATTCTTAGATCTAAAAAATCTACTTTGTTGTAGCTTGACACCTCTTTCAGTTTCACCTGGTCACCCATTGTATTCAGGTTTCTCACCCATTCCTGGAATGATTCTGTACTACCTCTCCACACCACGATGATCTCATCAATCTACCTTTTATAAAAACGTACCTGTTCATGTTCATATACCTTGAAGACATTCTCCTCCATATGTTCCATAAAGAGATTTGCGAAGGACGGGGCCATATTGGAGCCCATTGCCGTTCCCATCAACTGGAGGTAAAATCTCTTCTCAAATTTGAAATAGTTCATCTTCAGGCATAGAGCTAGTAAATCAATGATGAACCCAACCGGGGGTCCAATGTAGGGATGTTTTTCCAGACTTCGTCTTACGATATCCATACCCATTTCATTAGGTATAATAGTGTAAAGACTTCCTACATCCAAACTAGCCAGAACATCACCTGGTAGTATTTTGGTTAGTGCAGCTAGGTCTTTAATTAATGCAGTGGAGTCTCTCAGGTATGACCTCATATTAGTCACCATAGGTTGTTCCCTGTAAACACTGTGTTTACTCTCTGTGGCTAGTCCACAGAAACAATGTGGTTTACTTATCATTTGACTTAGTTTTTTGACTTTCTGATGTTCTCCATAGCTTTTGGATATTGTGGACATTGATTACCTGGTTTCATCCTTAAGACCCAAATGTGGGCATTTGACATTGAATTCTATGTCTATGTATATACCTGCTATCTATTGGGTTTGTTTATGTGAATACCTGTTAAAAAATTTTTTTGGTGTGTCATATAACGGAGGTTGCCTTACATTGTGTATTTAGCCATTGGACATTTGGATATGACCGCATACTATATCTTATATATATCTTTTGTGTATTTTTTATGCATTTGGAGTATACATAGCGATCCCTTGAGTTGTGTTGTGTGTGCCTTTTTCCACCCTTGTTTTTAATAGGTTTTAATAGGTTAACTGTTTATTTTTTAATCAAATTTGGCTTTTTGTAAGCTCAAAATTTGCTTTTTTGATATACTATACATGTACTTTTTTATCCACTGTGCATGTACTCTTCTGTACAATATGCCCCCTTGATTATTTCTTCCGTTTACCATCCGGTGCTAATGGATCTACCAACTATTGATTAGCTCAATATTCCTGCATTTGACCGTGTTAGGGACTGTGTCTGTCCTATATATGGCAGATCAGTTATTTTTACTTTCCCCATATGAGTTATTTTTACTTTCCCCATATGAATTTTCCTTTCCCCATATGAATTTTTACACCGTGTAAGGGTGTCCTTAACAATCTCTGGCTATGCATATCCAGTGATCTCTTTTTCCAGCTGCTCTTGCTGCTGTCTTTAGCTGTTTGTTGCCTGTTGACAACATAGGGGCTTGTCTCCTCTAACCAATTAACTTTCACATAGCGATAGCCTTAGGGGCGTTGCTTTATTGCGATACGCATGTGCAGTACTCCAAGCTTATTGTATCTCCGGTAACACACACAACTCTCAGCGGAGCTATATCCCTCTAAACCCATCAGGTTTAATCTAAGCATTGCTCATTGGTCCTGTTAACTGCTGCCCATCCATAACATCTATCTTTGCTGAATACTTTTTTCTATTGATATTCTGTTTGATCTTTAATTGTATCTACCGTTTGCATTATGATTCCCGCTTGCTCTGTATATGTACATGGTTGCAATGTTCACTTATTTGGTATATTGTGGTATATTTTGTTTTTTTAATTCATTTGTATGGGGTTTGTTGACACTTGGTGGTTGCCATGGCAACAATTTTGGCACAATTTCACACTGGGGGAGGGTCTTATGGAACAGTATAAATGTTTGCTTCATTCTATGTACTCTGGTCTGATGAAGGGGTGTATTCCCCGAAACGTAACTGAATAAATCCAGTATTGTCAAGACCAGTGAGTGCTGTCTCCTGATTTCCATATTCTACACCATATTCTAGCACCCTGGCATTTGGGACTAAAGTGTTAGTGAGAGTGCACCTGCCAATACCTGCTGTATATATATATATATATATATATATAAATATATATATATATATATATATATATATATTTTTTTTTTTATATATATATATATATATATATATTTATATATATAATTTCATTTATATATATATATATATATATATACTGTATATATGTGGTTATATCTATATTATACTGTATTATAAAGGCAAACCGCGATTGACTTCAATAGGCAGGCGAATTTTAAAACCTACAAGGACTCTTTCTGGCCACAATAGTGATGGAAAAGTTGTTTCAAGGGGACTAACACCTGGACTGTGGCATGCCGGATGGGGATCCATGGCAAAACTCCCACGGAAAATGACATAGTTGATGCAGAGTCTGGTTTTAAGCCATAAAGTGCCTTAATCACCTAACATTCCTAAAAAAAAATTTAAATAACATGCTGGAAAATGAAATTAGATTACACTAACAAACTAATGTAAATTTGTTTTTTTTTAAATTTACAATAATGTTACGTTACACCACCAGATATGAGTGGGGGCACTAAGGAATTAATCACAGTATATGCTTGCTGTGGGCCTGGCACACAGGCCTGATGGAAAATGAAGTCAGATTAAACTTGCAATTAGCAAACTAATGTAAAAGTTTTTTTTTTTTTAAATTGAAAATAATGTTACACCACCAGATATGAGTGGTGGCACAGAGGAATTAATCAAAGTATATGCTTGCTGTTGGCCTGGCACACAGGCCTGATGGAAAATGAAATTAGATTAAGCTTGCAATTAGCAAACTAATGTAAAAGTGTTTTTTTTTTTTTATTTACACTAATGTTAGACCACCAGATATGAGTGGTGGCACAGAGGAATTAATCACATTATATGCTGTGTGCCTGGCACACAGGCCTGATGGAAAATGAAATTAGATTAAACTTGCAATTAGCAAACTAATGTAAAAGTTTTTTTTTTTAATTTAAATGTTACACCACCATATATGAGTGGTGGCAGTGAGCAAGTTGGCACAATATATGCTGTGAGGCTCACACACAGGCTGGTGGGATGCAGGCAAATGCAAACAAAAAAAAAAGACTGGAGTTCTAGCCCTATGCAAAAAAAAAAACTGGAAAAAAAAAAAGCCAGATGTATCCCTAAAAAGGGCTTTTTGTGGTGCTGTCCTTACAGCAGAGATCAGATGAGTCCTTCAGGACTGTAGTGGAGACTAAATACACTAGCTTAGCTATCAATTTCTCTATAAAATCAGGAGCTGCAACACTAAACCTCCTCTCTCTTCAAAAGCTGCATCACAATGATTCTAAAATGGCTGCTGCCCAGGACCTGGGAGGGTCTGGAAGGGAGTGTCTGCTGCTGATTGGCTGTAATGTGTCTGCAGACTGTGAGATACAGGGTCAAAGTTTACTCAATGATGACGAGCAGGGGGTGGATCGAACATCGCATATGTTCGCCCACGGCGGCGAACGCGAACAAGCAATCTTCGCCGGGAACTGTTCTCCGGCTAACAGTTCAGGACTAATTTCCCATCACTTAATCTTAAAGAAATTAATGAAAAAAGTTAGTAAAAAATCATGCTGCAGCATTTTGAGGAATTATCCCTTAATAATCACAGAACTAAGGTATAAAAATGGGATTACAAAAGGAATTACAGGTCAATTTCAAAGTATTATTACATTTGCATGAATATCCTTTTTCAATTTGCTGACATAAAAGATGTTAATACTTTTCATGTACTTCCAGTGAAAGGGCAATGAGTTTTTAAGAAATATGTAAAACACTAGAACAGCAATTGAAATACACCAACATAGAGTTGTATGTCAAGTCCACTAAATTTAAGTAGCCTGGAGCCTCCAAGATAAATTTACGATGCCTTTCCTATGTACACAATTGCATACATTTTGCATATATAATAAACACAGTTCCATGTACTCAATGCCTTCCAAAAAATGTAACCCAGGAGACCGGTATTTCATGATCTGTAAATCATGATGATCAATAAAGGTAAAATATGTTTATTTTGTGTCATATACCAGTGCAACATAATAAAATTGTAAAGGTAAAGATGTAAAGAAATTTGTGTTTTATATTGATTGTACTTATCACTTTCAAGGGATTATTTCAAAGGATCTACAGATGAAGTTGACACAATTTTTTTTTTTTAATTGCCATCTGATAAACCTATCAGACACATTCCTTTTAATCCCTGTATTTACATAATGTAAATCCACCAGTAAACACTATTAAAACCTGATGATTTTTGGATTTATTTAAAAAAGGAATTATGGTCTCTGATTTTGGGGTAGATTTATCATAGTGCGAGCGGACATGATACAATGTAGCATACGCTGTCGGCATTTATCATTGCACCAGCAGTTCTTGTGAACTGCTGGTGCAATGCCGCCCCCTGCAGATTCGCAGCCAATCGGCCGCTAGCAGGGGGTGTCAATTAACCCGATCGTATTCGAGAGAAGGCGGACAAGTTATGGAGTAGTGGTCTTTAGACCACTGCTTCATAACTTCTGTTTCCGGTGAGCCTGTAGGCTTTCGCAGAAACATACGGAGCTTGATAAATTGGCCCCTTTGCCTTTGTTATTTTTTTTTAATTGTTACATTTTAACACCACATGCTCAGAAAAAAACAGAAGGTAAAATTTAGCGCAAATCTTGATTTGAAACTATTAAACATTTGCAATTTTTTTTCACATTAGAATGTCAATTTAAAAAAACACTCAATGCAGTAGACTTGCATAATTAGCAAGTGCATAATAAAAAGACAATGCAATAACACCTATTCTGAATTTCAAATAAGCAGTAGATTTTTTTCTGACAAATTAATTTTTTTTCTCCCATTTTCTGGCACCCTGTATCATGTCACAGACATTAGCCAATCACAGACTAGTATACGTATACTCTGTGAGCTTGTGCACATACTCAATAGGATCATGCTCTACAGAAAGTGTGTATATAAAAAGACTGTGCAACATTTGATAATAGAAATACATTGGAAAGTGTCTTATAACGGCATGCTCTATCTGAATCATGTAAGTTTATTTTTACTTGTCTGTCCCTTTAAGATTTCAATAATATCCAGTTCACACAAAATGGAGGTCATGTTGCAGATAAACACTGCAGGTACTTTGTAACCCTGATGCAGCACAGTTACAGAGTGATTATAATAGGAACAGAGAGAGAAAAAGGTGGACAAATCTAGAGCACTCAAACACTGTATAATAATCAGTTCATTACATAGGGGCAGGGGAAAACACCTACTCAGGAAATAAGTAAAACATTAAGTTTTTATAGATACTATTAAAAAATGTAGGGTGCAGTGTATGCATTAAAACTTAGATTAAAAATTGAAAATATAGAGAACCAGCAACCCCAAAATGCCAATTGTATTCTAATCAAATATGGGGACCACACAGACAGATTTAAAAAAGTTTGCTAGTGAACTACACACAAGAGCAATTTACCTAAAAAAAGAGGATTAACCTCACAACAAATTAATCTAAATATGATGCAGCCACAAGCAGAGGCGTAACTAGAAACCACAGGGCCCAGGTGCAAGAATCTAAGAAGAGTCCCACCCCCCTCCAAAAAAAAGTGAATTTGAAACATCTTTTTTTTTTACATTTAACACAGAAAAAAAAATGTGAATCAGATTACATGTCTGCAAAAGGAGGTACCCTGTGCCCACAGTCTGTGAGATGGTCTGCCCCCCTATTACTGTATATAGTGACACTGTTTAACCCACCAGTACTGTATATAGTGATTCAGTGACACAGTCTGTAATCTGTCGGTGAGATGGCTGGCCTGACCTTACCCGCCCCAGTACTTTATAAAGTGACCACAGTAGTCTGTGACATGGTCCAGCCCCCCGTACTGTATATAGTGGTACTGTATAGACTGACACTGTTTACCCCCCGCCCCCCATGCTTTAGTAACAAGGTCTGTAATTTGCCGGTTCCACAAACATACACACATACATGCATAAATACACACACAGTCACATACATACATACACACACACATACATGCATAAATACACACACAGTCACAAACATACATACAGACACACACATACATGCATAAATACACACACAGTCACATACATACATACACACACACACACAAATACATGCATAAATACACACACAGTCACATACACACACATACATGCATAAATACACACACAGTCACATACATACATACATACATACATACATACAGGGAGTGCAGAATTAATAGGTAAGTTGTATTTTTGAGGATTAATTTTATTATTGAACAACAACCATGTTCTCAATGAACCCAAAAAACTCATTAATATCAAAGCTGAATAGTTTTGGAAGTAGTTTTTAGTTTGTTTTTAGTTATAGCTATTTTAGGGGGATATCTGTGTGTGCAGGTGACTATTACTGTGCATAATTATTAGGCAACTTAACAAAAAACAAATATATACCCATTTCAATTATTTATTTTTACCAGTGAAACCAATATAACATCTCAACATTCACAAATATACATTTCTGACATTCAAAAACAAAACAAAAACAAATCAGTGACCAATATAGCCACCTTTCTTTGCAAGGACACTCAAAAGCCTGCCATCCATGGATTCTGTCAGTGTTTTGATCTGTTCACCATCAACATTGCGTGCAGCAGCAACCACAGCCTCCCAGACACTGTTCAGAGAGGTGTACTGTTTTCCCTCCTTGTAAATCTCACATTTGATGATGGACCACAGGTTCTCAATGGGGTTCAGATCAGGTGAACAAGGAGGCCATGTCATTAGATTTTCTTCTTTTATACCCTTTCTTGCCAGCCACGCTGTGGAGTACTTGGACACGTATGATGGAGCATTGTCCTGCATGAAAATCATGTTTTTCTTGAAGGATGCAGACTTCTTCCTGTACCACTGCTTGAAGAAGGTGTCTTCCAGAAACTGGCAGTAGGACTGGGAGTTGAGCTTTACTCCATCCTCAACCCGAAAAGACCCCACAAGCTCATCTTTGATGATACCAGCCCAAACCAGTACTCCACCTCCACCTTGCTGGCGTCTGAGTCGGACTGGAGCTCTCAGCCCTTTACCAATCCAGCCACGGGCCCATCCATCTGGCCCATCAAGACTCACTCTCATTTCATCAGTCCATAAAACCTTAGAAAAATCAGTCTTGAGATATTTCTTGGCCCAGTCTTGACGTTTGAGCTTGTGTGTCTTGTTCAGTGGTGGTCGTCTTTCAGCCTTTCTTACCTTGGCCATGTCTCTGAGTATTGCACACCTTGTGCTTTTGGGCACTCCAGTGATGTTTCAGCTCTGAAATATGGCCAAACTGGTGGCAAGTGGCATCTTGGCAGCTGCACGCTTGACTTTTCTCAGTTCATGGGCAGTTATTTTGCGCCTTGGTTTTTCCACACGCTTCTTGCGACCCTGTTGACTATTTTGAATGAAACGCTTGATTGTTCGATGATCACGCTTCAGAAGCTTTGCAATTTTAAGAGTGCTGCATCCCTCTGCAAGATATCTCACTATTTTTGACTTTTCTGAGCCTGTCAAGTCCTTCTTTTGACCCATTTTGCCAAAGGAAAGGAAGTTGCCTAATAATTATGCACACCTGATATAGGGTGTTGATGTCATTAGACCACACCCCTTCTCATTACAGAGATGCACATCACCTAATATGCTTAATTGGTAGTAGGCTTTCGAGCCTATACATCTTGGAGTAAGACAACATGCATAAAGAGGATGATGTGGTCAAAATACTCATTTGCCTAATAATTCTGCACTCCCTGTACATACACACACATAAACACAAATGGGTAAAACAGAAACACTAGCCCCTGTAGTCAGAGACACTACTGAAGCATCATTTCACACTCACATGATATCAGTGTAGGCAGTGGCAAGTCAACATTTTTTTTTTTTTTTTGAAGCTGGGCAATTGCGACCTCTGCACCCCCTGTAGTTTCGCCCCTGGCCACAAGCAACAAATACAAGTTTGAGAGGTGACCAAGGAACGCTATAAATCGCTTATATATAGCTATAATATCAACAATTGGAGGTCGCTGGACTCAGAGGATACGCCTCTAATTGTTGATATTATTGTTCTATATGAGCAATTTATAGCGTCCCCTGGTCATCAAGCGTATCCTCGGACCCCAGCAACCTCTAATTCTTGATATTATAGCTCTATATGAACGATTTATAGCGATCCTTGGTCATCAGGCGTATCCTCTGAGTCCAGCAACCTCTAACTGTTGATATTATAGTTCTATATGAGCGATTTATAGCATTCCTTGGTCTCCTCTCAGACTTGTGTTTGCTTGTGGCTGCATCATATTTAGATTAATTTGTTATGAGGTTAATCCTCTTTTTTAGGTAAATTGCTCCTGTGAGTAGCTCACTAGCAAACTTTTTTACATCTGTCTGTGTGGTTCCCATATTTGATTAGAATACAATTGGTGTTTTGGGGTTGCTGGTTCTCTATATTTTCCATTTTTAATCTAAGTTTTAATGCATACATGGCACCCTACATTTTTTAATAGTATCTATTAAACGTTATGTTTTACTTATTTTCCTGAGTAGGTGTTTTCCCCTGCCCCTATTTAATGGACTGATTATTATACACAGTTTGAGTGCTCTAGATTTGTCCATCTTTTTCTTTCTCTGTTTTTGCCTTACATATTACTGGACATTGAGCACCCCCACATCTATTATACTTAAATTATCTATATTACCTACAGTATATGATTGATATCAGTGGGGTATTGATGGAATTTTTTCCCCTAACTTTCCACTTTTTGACCTGGTTATAATAGAAACAGTATTGGCTAAGAAAGGGGAGCAATTTCAAACAATCCAGGTCAAAAAAGCACAGACAGATCCAGTTCAAACAACTTAACAGATGAGTAATCAAAAACAGGCCTAAGTCAGTGCTAAAAGTAAATATAAATCAAATCAAAGTCAAAACCAAGGGTCAAAATAGCAATACAAAATATCAGATGATGATATTTCTCAGTACACAAGCAACCACATACTGCACAACCAGGGGTATATAAAGGGTTCTACAATTAAAGGGACACTGAACCCAAATTTTTTCTTTTGTGATTCAGATAGAGCATGAAATTTTAAGCAACTTTCTAATTCACTCCTATTATCAAATTTTCTTCATTCTCTTGGAATCTTTATTTAAAATGCAAGAATGTAAGTTTAGATGCCGGCCCATTTTAGGTGAACAACCTGAGTTGTTCTTGCTGATTGGTGGATAAATTAATCCACCAATAAAAAAGTGCTGTTCAGAGGTCTGAACTAAAAAAATGTTTAAATGCCTTCTTTTTCAAATAAAGATAGCAAGAGAACGAAGAAAAAGTGATAATAGGAGTAAATTAGAAAGTTGCTGAAAACTGCATGCTCTATCTGAATCACAAAAGAAAAAATTTGGGTTCAGTATCCTTTTAATGACTGATTAGATCCTTTTAGGTCTCCTTAAGGGCACAGCACAAACCCTACTTACTAAACCACTGTTATGACAGCAAGATCATTGGGGACATTTTCCAAAATATCCAACTTAAAGGGGCAGTCTAGTCAAAATTCAACTTTTATGATTCAAATAAGGCATGCAATTTCTAAAACAACTTTCCAATTCACTTTTATCAACAAACTTGCTTTGTTCTCTTGGTATTGTTTGTTAAAACCTAAATCTAGGAAGGCTCATATGCAAGTTTTTAAGCCCTTGAAAATGCAATTGACATTTTTTTCACAGTTAGAGGGCATTAGTTCATGTGTTCCATATAGATAACATTGTGCTCACACCCATGGAGTTACTTATGAGAGGGCACTGATTGGATAAAATGCAAGTCTGTCAAAAGAACTGAAATAAGGGGGCAGAAGCTTATATACAAGGTAATAACAGAAGTTAAAAGTATATTAATATAACCATGTTGGTTATGCAAAACTGGGGAATGAGTGATAAAGGGATTAGCTATCTTTTTAAACAATAAAAATTATGGAGTAGGGCACTGATTGGATAAAATGCAAGTCTGTCAAAAGAACTGAAATAAGGGGGCAGAAGCTTATATACAAGGTAATAACAGAAGTTAAAAGTATATTAATATAACCATGTTGGTTATGCAAAACTGGGGAATGAGTGATAAAGGGATTAGCTATCTTTTTAAACAATAAAAATTATGGAGTAGACTGTCTCTTTAAATAAAAATAAATTCTCCTAAACCTAATTATTATGTTTGATAAACTATATTAGTGGACTCGAATGCAAGACAAATATTACAATGAATTAAAAGAAAACTATAATTCCTCTTGTTGAGTAAAACATTTCGGATCATGACAAATGATGTAGTAGTCAGTGCAGAGAGAACTATCCCACCGAGCAAATACAGTAATAAAAAGATATACACTTAGTTGACTTTTAGTGCACTATAGGCATGTCCATTTTACCAGTGTTCCTTTAACAATAATTTTATCCTGTTCTGAAAAAAATAAAAAAAAAAATCTGTTATTATCGACTTTCAATATTTCCATTGATTATGCACACCAGGATATCTTTTTACTAAAGGATGACTATGCTTTCCACTAATTCCAAAACACATATAGAAATATAGTTCTTGTTTCTTTCTCAGTGACAAATGGTTTATGCATGTCAAAGATTATAGGCTTCACACAGTTTGCTGCATGCAAGCTATTCTTATGTGTATAGGTGTGTTATCTATCTATCTATCTATCTATCTATCTATCTATCCATCTATCTATTCTCCACCTATTAATTAAAGAGATATGAAAACTATTTTTTCTTTCATGTTTCAGAAAGAACAACAGATTTAAAAAATATTTCCAGTTTACTTCTATTATAAAAAATTGCTTTGTTTTTTGGTATTGTTTGTTGATGGAGCAGCAATTCACTATTGTGAGTTAGCTGAACACATCAAGTGAGCCAATGAAAAAGAGGTATATGTTCAGCCATCAATTAGCAGCTAGCTCCCAGTAATGCATTGCTGCTCCTAAACTTATCTAGGTATTCTTTTAAAGAAAGGATACCAAGAGAACAAAGTAAATTAGATAACAAAATTAAAATGGAAAGGTTCAATGTCCCTTTAATGTCTGTCATGCTATCTTATTTATTTTTTTAGATGTGTGGTTTTATTTATTTATTTGGTATTGCTTTGCAAATTTCCTTGCAATATATAAATTTAGCTGAAGCTAAAAAATAAAATTATTTCAAATCCAAATTGCAGACTAATGGTTAGATTACAAATGTACAAGTTTGTCTGTTGTGCCTTTTAGTAAATATCACACTATGAGCCGGATTTCTAAAAGTTTCTGGGCTTGTGAGATTCTCTAATATGCTTGCCAGTAATTCTATTTCCCTGGTGGAAATCTCTAAAGCATTTTTTTTACCCTGAAAACAGGGTGCCTCACTATGGGAAAGAGATGCATGCATTACAAATGTGCACAATAAAAATCATAATGTAAAAATAATGCAAAATGAATAATTGAACAATTAACACAAACATATTTAGGGGGAAAAGCTGCGGAATCTGCTGGCGCTTTACAAATAACCGATAATAATAATAAAAAAAATTATGGTTAAGGTTGGTTAAGGTTTATCAAGAATCCTAATGAAATTATGTTCTTTGTCGTGTATCACGGCATGAGAACAAGGCTCCCATAGCCAACCCCCCACAGTGCAAACACCTAATTAACCTATTAACACCTAAACCGCCAACCCCCACAAGGCAAAGTATCTAAACTATTAACCCCTAAACTGCCATTTCCCCACAATGCAAAGTATTAAACTATTAACTAAGCCAATGACTTCCCTGCCTCCACCTCCGCAACTCCGCCACTGGGATGAAGATAGAAGATGGACCCACGGATGGGATGAAGATTAAAGACGGTCCCGCAATGGATTAAGATGTTTATTCATCTGGATGAAGACCTTTCGCCCCCGGGATGAAGATGGATTGCCGCTCTTCATTAAGGCTGAGTACCAATTTTGGGGTTAGTGTTAGTTTTTTGGGGTGTTTTTTTTTTTAGATTAGGGTTTTTTTATTTTTAATGGGCAGAAAAAAAGCTGAATGCACTTTAAAGGGCAATGCCCATCCAAATGCCCTTTTCGGGCAATGGGTAAATTAGGTGTTACCCCCTTCGTCAGACAATACAAAATAACAAAATTGTTATTTTGTATTGTATGTTGAAGGCGGTAACACCCCGAAACATTACATTAAATGGTAACTTTAAAAATCCTGGTGAGTGCATCCCTTTTCTTCACTACTACTATATATATATATATATATATATATATATATATATATATATATATATATATATATATATAGTTATACATATAGTTATATATATTTATAACAAAAATAACATATTACTGAAGGTGAAGAACATTGGTATGTGAAATATGTACAGTACATATACAGTAAAACACATAAATACATACATACACACAAATATACACATATATATATATATATATATATATATATATATATATATATATATATATATATATATATACACATACATACACATATTTAGATATGTATATGTATGTATATATATACAGTATATTATAGCCCTTGTCGTATACATATTGGACCCTTATCATTTTTTTATATATATTTATGTGACTAATTTTTATCAAATGCTGTTAATGAGTGTAACTGTAATTTTGAATGTATTTATGTTCTGTTTAGTGCAACTTATTTTTTAATGCACCATCCTCTAAGTGAGGTCTTCAGTCTCACTAACCCGACGCGTGCAAAAAGCTAAAAAATATATTAGCAATGACTGATATTGACTAACTGTTTATTAAACCTTAAATCATGTGTAACTTAAATCAATCATTAAGAGAATAGAGGGAGAGCAGGACACTTAAATCCATTTCACTGTGCACAAACAAATTTGAAGGCAGAGGAAATTAAAAGCAACTACTTTTGGGTATTTTCTATGTGCTGCTTGATAAATGGAGCACTAACTGTCCATAACCATAATACGCGGCATACATCTGTACTTTCAAATATTTTTTTTTTCACAATAAGGTAACTAATTTTCTTTTAAAAACCTATTAAGAACAGTTCAATTTGTGAAACTGTGTTTGCTACAGGGGTAGTTTTACAAAATGCCTCATTATCTGAGTTGTGGATGTTCTTATGGTAAAAACAAAACAAATAAAAAAGGAAAGCTTGTAGGTTTTGTTAAATTAATAGACCTGGAAATAGTGTTCATCATTCAATAATGCACTCATATTTACTACATCACAGGGATCATGTGGAGTGAAACATCAGGGGCTGTCTAAAAACATGTTATTTAAAGGGACATAAAACACCATCATTTTCTTTCATAATTCAGATAGAAATTTGTTTTGTTCTCTTGATATCCTTTGTTGAAAGGAGGTGCTGATTCGTGGCTACACATATATGTCTTTTGTCATTGGCTTTCAGTTAGCGTCCAGTAGTGCATTGCTGCTGCTGCTTCTTCAACAAAGGATAACAATAGAATGAAGCTAATTAGATAATAGAAGTAAGTTGCTATTCTCAGTATGGGTTCCTTTACCCAACCCGCATTATAAAATATTAGTCTGAATTATTATATTTGAAAACAATACAACTATGAACGCTCCATGTTGATCATTACTGAGGAAATGTCAAAAATACATTTAAATAATGTCCATGCTGTTTAGCAAATTACAAGATACAAAAATATAGTTTAATAATTTGTATGTTGTATTAGTCAGGGTTTCTCTTAACCTTTTCATGAATTCAATAATTCATAAATCATTACAAAAATAAAAATAAATCTTTTGCTGTTATTTTCCATTAATTGTACATTGGATTATTACTCATGTTATGTACTGTCTAATGTAATTCCAGTTGTATCAAACTATTTTACATGTGTGTTTCAGTATGCCAATTATTCCACAAAAAATAGGTAGTTAAGTTTAAAATGAGGAAAAAATAATTATTTTATATATGTTTGTGCATGTTTTATATTACAATGCAGACATTTCTAGGTGCACATTTGCATTTCAAATGCATTACTTACACCAACACAACTTAACATGTGTCTGTGGAAGAAGGGGTAATTTGATTGAAGGATTGTAACATGAACTTATTGAGTACAATTTGTACAATTGTACAGTTTTTAGAAATAATCAGACCCAAGAGTCAACAGTCCCCTAAAATTAGTCTACAAACTACACTTTTAAAAAATGCTATATTTTATAAGAGTTGGAAATGGTCATCTGTGTCTAACTCTCAAGAAAATAAAACATTAGCGCTTTTTCAATCCAGAAATAAAACAAGTCGATCTAAGACATTGCAAATCCCAGAGGCTTCCTCTGCATCACTGTTACACTTACTAAGAAGCTAAGCAAAACCTTTTATCTTTGTAAGAAGGAGGTACAAATTCTTAGAAAACCACAAAGTGAAAACATGAACAAATGGTTCTAATGATTCAAATCATTAAGGAACTCCAACTGTTCCCTAAAGGAATTTTTTGTCCTTATTCTGTTAGCATTGATTTAAACAAAAGACCTGAGTATACCAAAGTCAATGAAAGCCAAATTTGCACATTGCACATTTTCTACTTAAATTAGTATTCCTCACTAGGGCTGTATTTAAAGGCCTCCACTTATCAAGTTGCGTATGCATACGCTTGTGCAATGTTTGCAATGTTAAATACGGGCAGTGTATTGCTGAAATACGCTGGCAGCATTTTGCTATTCTGGGCTGACAGGTTCGTGTGAGCGAATCCTGTCCGCCCGCCAGATGATAACTGCCAGCCAAGGACTTTTAACATAATTATGTTAAGTGTTAGCACAATTTTTATTGTTTTAATTACCACAAACGATAAAAAAGTAATTTCTAAACTGAAAGAAAACTATTTGAGTACTTTAATATTTGATAGTGGAGGGCCCTCTAGTAGGCCTGGAACAACATTAACCCCTTAATGACCAGAGCACTTTTCCATTTTCTGTCCGTTTGGGACCAAGGCTATTTTTACATTTCTGCGGTGTTTGTGTTTAGCTGAAATTTTCCTCTTACTCATTTACTGTACCCACACATATTATATACCGTTTTTCTCGCCATTAAATGGACTTTCTAAAAATACCATTATTTTCATCATATCTTATCATTTACTATAAAAAAAATTATAAAATATGAGGAAAATTGGAAAAAAACACACTTTTTCTAACTTTGAACCCCAAAATCTGTTACATATCTACAACCACCAAAAAACACCCATGCTAAATTGTTTCTAAATTTTGTCCTGAGTTTAGAAATACCCAATGTTTACATGTTCTTTGCTTTTTTTGTAACTTATAGGGCCATAAATACAAATAGCACTTTGCTATTTTCAAACCATTTTTTTTCAAAATTAACGCTAGTTACATTAGAACACTAATATCTTTCAGGAATCCCTGAATATCCATTGACATGTATATATTTTTTTTTAGAAGACATCCCAAATTATTGATCTAGGCCCATTTTGGTATATTTCATGCCACCATTTCACCGCCAAATGCGATCAAATACAAAAAATTGTTCACTTTTTCACAAATTTTTTCACAAACTTTCAGTTTCTCACTGAAATTATTTACATACTGCTTGTGCAATTATGGCATAAATGGTTGTAAATTCTTCTCTGGGATCCCCTTTGTTCAGAAATAGCAGACATATATGGCTTTGGCATTGCTTTTTGGTAATTAGAAGGCCGCTAAATGCCACTGCGCACCACACGTGTATTATGCCCAGCAGTGAAGGGGTTAATTAGGGAGCATGTAAGGAGCTTTTTGG
The DNA here is from genome assembly GCF_027579735.1 of Bombina bombina. NCBI lineage: Eukaryota > Metazoa > Chordata > Amphibia > Anura > Bombinatoridae > Bombina > Bombina bombina. The sequence goes on from NC_069499.1 coordinate 376,459,770, forward strand.
GGTAATTTTAGCTTTAGTGTAGTGTAGTAGACAACCCCAAGTATTGATCTAGGCCCATTTTGGTATATTTCATGCCACCATTTCACCGCCAAATGCGATCAAATTAAAAAAAAACGTAAAATTTTTCACAATTTTAGGTTTCTCACTGAAATAATTTACAAACAGCTTGTGCAATTATGGCACAAATGGTTGTAAATGCTTCTCTGGGATCCCCTTTGTTTAGAAATAGCAGACATATATGACTTTGGAGTTGCTTTTTGGTAATTAGAATGCTGCTAAATGGCGCTGCGCATCACACGTGTATTATGGCTAGCAGTGAAGGGGTTAATTAGGTAGCTTGTAGGGAGCTTGCAGGGTTAATTTTAGCTTTAGTGTAAAGATCAGCCTCCCACCTGAAACATCAGACCCCCTGATCCCTCCCAAACATCTCTCTTCCCTCCCCTACCCCACAAATGTCCCCGCCATCTTAAGTACTGGCAGAAACTCTGCCAGTACTAAAATAAAAGGTATATTTGGGCTTTTTTGTGAATTTTTTGTTAGCATATTTACATATGCTTCTGTGTAGGGATCCCCCTTAGCCCCCAACCTCACTGATCCCCCACTAAACAGCTCTCTAACCCTCCCCCTCTGACTTAATGTGCGCCATCTTGGGTACTGGCAGCTGTCTGCCAGTACCCAGTTTAGAGAAAAAAAATGCTTTTTTTAAAATAAAATATGTCCCTTTTCTGTAGTGTAGCTTTCCCCCCCCCCCCAAGACCAACCCCCCACCCCTTCCAGATCCCTTAGATGGTAAAAGTAAAAGTTTATTTCATTTTTTTTTTACTTTTACTTTTTTACTTTTCTGTAGTGTAGCGGTTCCCACCCGCTCCCGCCCCGTGCACGCGCCCGCCCGCCACCCCCCGTGCACGCGCGCGCGCCCGTGCGCGCCCCCGACGGTCCCGATCCCGATCCCGCCCCCCGTGACGTCACGCGCAACACCGATGGCCGCCCACCCGCCTCCCAATTCGGCTCCCACCCACCAACGATACCGGCCATCGATGTCCGGTGCAGAGAGGGCCACAGAGTGGCTCTCTCTGCATCGGATGGCCATGTATGGTTATTGCAGGATGCCTCCATATCGAGGCATCACTGCAATAACCGGAAAGCAGCTGGAAGCGAGCAGGATCGCTTCCAGCTGCTTTCCACACCGAGGACGTGCAGGGTACGTCCTCAGGCGTTAACTGCCTTTTTTTTGAGGACGTACCCTGCACGTCCTCGGTCATTAAGGGGTTAAAGGAATATTAAACCCCAATTTTTTCTTTCATGATTCAGATAGAGAATACTATTCTAAACAACTTTCTAATTTACTTCTATTATCTAATTTGCTTCATTCTCTTGATATTATTTCCTGAAAAGCATATCTAGATAGGCTCAGTAGCTTCTGATTGGTGGCTGCACATAGATGCCTCATGTGATTGGCTAACCCGTGTGCATTGTTATTTCTTTAACTAAAGATATCTAAAGAATAAAGCAAATTAAATAATAGAAGTAAATTGGAATGTTGTTTAAAATTGTATTCTCTGTCTGAATTATGAAATACGTTTTTTGGGTTTAATGTCCCTTTAAGGGATTACCAAATTGAAGTCTGGAGGATGCTAGAGTGTGTTTGTTACAATGTTGCAGGTGTGGAGGTGGGTGTTTGTGATTACCTTTATAGGGCTCTGCAGCAATGATTAGGGAATGTCTGATCAACCTGTGGCAAGACATTTTTTACAGGTCAAACATAAAGTTATGAATCTAAGGTTTATCCTTATCGACCATGTTCCCCCCCCTAAAACGGGGAGGTGACCATGACAGAACACTTTTCCAGATGGAATTAAGATGGATACACCAACTGGGTACCCTACATCCAAGAGGCCTGAATATGTCGAATGACTGGCACTGCTTCCTCTAATCACTATAGAATGGGTGATTGACCAAGATACATCAAATGTCGTATTAGGCTCTGGATTTCTTGACAAGTGTGGGTCACATGCGATAGTGAGATGCTCACTAGGTTAGGCCAGTCTAATATTATGCTCTGGGATCCCTGACTAGTTAGTGTCATATGTGATAGTGGGATGCTCACTAGGTTGGGCCAGTTCAAGCATTGATGCACATACAGAAGGTTATTTGGTACACCCAGACTTTGATTCCATAATAGGAGGATTCTGGCACAACCCCAAGACAGTAAGTTAGGGTACCCCATCACAGTATTTGAACTACTACTTATCTATGACATAGCCTTCATGGACTATGAATCACTAGGTTAAAGAACTATACATTGGGTCCCTACTGTGTAAACTCCTAGACAGTGGCGGGACTCACTTTCTATTCCAGACCTTGATTGCCACTTATAACAGGGGACCAATGATAAGCTAATTGAGGTCCCACTGTATGAATGAATCCACACTCAGGCACAAGGTACATAAGCCAATAACATTGTTTAGTTGCTGTATCGTTTAATCAGTTCACAAAAAATGTGTGTGTATATACTGTAGATGTTTGCATGTACAGGTAGTTGTGTGTATATATATATATATATATATATACAGTATATATATACATATATATATGTATATATTTTGAACAACAGAAATCCAGCCACACACGTTAGGTAGGTTAAGATAGATGTACTGGTCTATTGTAGAAACTCAGAATCTGCTAAGATGCACTTGATACACTGGTTGGTTTATACTCTAATCCTATTTCTAACTCTTTAATACCATACTTCATGATTTTCCCCTAGGGATAAGCCTGGACACATACATTCATACACCCTTGCTGAACTTACTCACATCTCCCTATATACATGGTTTGAATTCAGTGTCCCTTTTATCATAGATGCTTGAATTACATATAACCATTTTATAGCCCATGTTGGGGTTCTGTACATATAATATATGATATACTTAGCCCCTCATGTTTCCACACTACTAGGCATAGTTGTTTTTATGTATATAGGTGAAAGTGATAAGATATATTATCCTGCAGGGTGTATGGTCTGTGAACATATCTCTACACTCATATCTTACAACACGTATGACACACGAGATTGAATAACCTTGAAACTACTACTGCCGCATTAAGCTCACGCCCAGTAGCTTACGTCAGCTGGCTATGCAAATTAGCCATGCTGACTGACACGGAACGCTGCAGATGTCGGCTCTTGCTGATCCGCGCCTGTTTGAATGCTCACTAATGGTTGCTTAGGGACGCATGGGCAGAAAGCTATGCTGCCATAATTAAGACCTTTGAGAGCTACGGAGATACATCAAAATCTAAGTACACAGGCTGTTTGGTAATCCAAACATACACCACATACGGACAAGTATATTTGTAGACACAACACGGCAGTTTTATACACATTGATTAGGCTGGATGTAGTTCATGCAAACGGTATTGAAATGTCATTTAACCATGATCTGATTTAATTGTAGCCTGCTTGTTTAACACAGCAATGTTCTTGAAAGACTATATACACTATGAGGGTTATAAAATGAGGAATACTATAAGCTGAATAGTTAGAGCTGTTTTTGAGTATATGCTGATCAATGTTATCATTTCCAGTGATATGTATACACAAATATATGTCTACACTTTATTTCATTGTTTATTATGCCACTATTTATGGATTGACTTTTGTTTTTTTACATATGTGTGTATATATATATATATATATATATATATATATATATATATGATGACAAGTTGAAATACTTATTAACTGGTGTGTTAGATTGATTACCTGGCAACCAGGATGTTGCCATGACAACACAGTTTTTCAGTAATTGTTTGATGGGTGGGGCTTAGTACCTTTATATTGCACATTATTCACTTGCACTTTTGTCTGGTCTGAGGAAGGGGTCTGCGAACCCCGAAACGTTACCACAATAAATATTTAAAATTCTGTATCTAAATCAAGTAAGTGCCGTCCTTTATTGAAACAGACTATATATATATATATATATATATATATATATATATATATATATATATATATATACACAGTATATATATATTACACTTGAGCAGGGGCACTAAATAGCACTCCACTCATAATCTAGCCCTTAAGTAACATCTTTATTTTGCTTACAACTTGTGTACCCTTACATTTATCAGTGTTAAATATAAGTTCCCATTTACAATCTCATTCTTCAAGTTTTTGCACACACCTTGCAGGAGAATTATCATTCACACTCACCTCATCACCTTAAACATTTTATGGATCATTCACAACAAATCGGCTGAATCCTTTTCACTCTTTTTTTGGCCAAAAAGATCACTATACAATCCAACACCATCACAGTAGCATGTTTTAACTCTTTTTCCACACACATGCTTTGATTTCTTTGCTAAAAGCTGTATTTTTACCATAGAGCCAAAAAGTTCTCAGCCATCACAATCCATTTTTAAGACACATTTCAACACCTTTTTAAGACCAGTTTGGACTTTTCAAATTTGACATCATGAGGCACTTTATAAAGCCTTAAAAGGGCATTTTGGATGCCTTTGAAACTATTCCAAGACTATCTGAAAACAGTTTATTTACTGTCACATGTGCAAAATACTCTTAAATGGCAAAATAAGACATTTAGAGGGTTATTAACATACAAGGTATTGATTATTTAAAGCTCTATTCATCCCTATTGTAAAGGCTGTATACAGTGTACAGGCCGGGACACATTTACATATGTATAAGTACATATATAAATGCACATGTGTTGAGTAAGTGATACCCTGTAAAGCTTAGGGGTCGTATGAAAAGTCACATAGTACAAGTATGACTTAGAATAAAAAATTAAATACAAATACATGTCATTTGTAGATGTTTGGGTCCTGATGTGACTATTGAAGTATTACAAGAGGTTAATGTTGTTAAAAAATTAGTATTTCCTTTGCACAGTGAACAAAGGTATTAATCAAACAGACCTTTATTGTAACATTAAGAGGTGTGAATAAGCTACTGTACCTGTCAGTTTCAGGTGACTTCCCAGTTTCTATTTTAAAACCAGGTACTTAACACACAAAAGGATATTTTCAGGAACATTTCTTTTGAAAGGGCATTTGTGGCAGCAGGCATTTAACAAGCAAATCCATTTTGCATTGAGATCACCACAGAAACTCAATGACCAATTTAGGCGGAAAGCAAAAAGCCATCTCAGAAGAAAATCACTGACAGACTATAATCAGCCCCTTAGTATGAACTGCAAATATGTAGATGCTGCTATATATAATAGTTCCTCTATGTCATGTACAAAAACATTAAAAATAACAATGTTCAATATTGATTTTGAGGTATTCAAATGATTACTTCTGTCCAATTTGAGTACATTGTTTTTGCAATTTAGATATGCGGAAAAACTCCCAGTATTTGTCTAACAATTCTTAGCCATTAATAATTCATTTTATATTTAGTGAATGTGATTTCTAATTGGGTGCTTTGCTACTTTCCTTATATACTTAGGATGAATCAGTACTCTGTACTTATATTTATAATTTAATCATCATTGAAATGTCATTTTTTGTTCTATTATGATTGCAAGTATTTATTGTTAAAGGGACAGTCAACACCAGAAGTTTTGTTGTATTAAAAGCTAGATAGATAATCCCTTAATTACACATTCCCCAGTTTTTCATAACCAACACAGTTATAATAATACACGTTTTACCTCTGTTATTACCTTGTATCTTAACCTCTGCAGACTGCCCCTGATTTCAGCTCTTGTGACACACTTGCATTTTAGCCAATCAGTGCTCACTCCTCCTGTAAATTCATGTGCATGAGCTCAGTGTTATCTATATGAAACACATGAACTAACGCCCTCTAGTGGTGAAAAACTGTCAAAATGCATTTAGATTAGAGGCGGCCTTCAAGGTCTAAGAAAATAGCATATGAACCACCTAGGTTTCGCTTTCAACTAAGAATACTAAAGGGCAAAGCAAAATTGTTGATAAGTCAATTGGAAAGTTGTTTTAAAATTACATGTAAATTGTACTTTTATTCAACACGTTCTTGAATGTTTCTTTATTTATCAAGCACATTTATATTTAAAATTACATAGTCCAACTGTATGTAATTTCAAATACTCATTAATCCCCAAAATGTGTTTGTTTTATATTAAAGGCCTTGAGGCCCATTTATCAAGCTCTGAATGGAGCTTGAGGTCCTGTGTTTCTGACGAGTCTTCAGACTCACCAGAAACACCAGTTATGAAGCAGCGGTCTAAAGACTGCTGCTCCATAACCCTGTCCGCCTGCTCTGAGCAGGCGGACAGGAATCACCACAATTCAAGTACGATCGGGTTGATTGAAGTCGTAAGTCTGCAGGGGGCGGCGTTGCACCAGCAGCTCTTGTGAGCATATTGCCCTCCGCATTCAGCGAGGTCTTGCGGACCTTTGATAAATAGGCCTCCTTGGCTGGACCATTTTAATAATGTATATGGAAACTAATTTCAAATGTAATCATGATGAAATCATCATTACCTAAAATATATTTTAACTCTATATTTAACATTAACTTTGTGTTGTTTGACAAAACTAAATCATTTTTAGCTTTATTCCTTGTTGGTTAATTTTCATTGTTTCTTATTTGTAACAACAGTCAGGTTTTCTCTATGTCCCTAATGTGGCTAATTTTGGAGGCATGCAGCATGTTTCTAACATTTTTTTTTTTATCTCACTTCTTATTTCTTTTTTGTTTTTTTGGGATTTTTTTTTCTATTCATATCCCTTTTAAATAAGGTATAACCTTCTATTGAATGTCAATGAATGTAATAATGGTCCCGCTCCCTGCCTTGCTCTTCCGGCATCTTACAGTTACAAATATACATTTGTTTTTACTGTTATTCTTTCATAGTTATGTGTTCTGCCATCAAAACTTTACATCACTTTCTGAAATGACCCTTCCCTCTTCCATGCACTTTGTTGCCATTTCACAGACTACACTATCTGACCTACAGTACATTGTGCAAATTGATATAAACTTTTAATACAGATATAGAAAGTATAGATTACTAATTGTGCTGGCAAATACCTTTGGCACATTGTCAGATAGGCACGATTCTAGCTTGGCAACTAATTACTTGTTTAAATGTTTTTAATGAAATGAATGTTTAGATGTCATGAAGACTATCCTACAAATAATTAACATACACAAATTGCTTAACTAATCTTTAAAATATTTATGGGATACGGCTCTAAATTTTAATAGTGATACTTTACTTTTATACTGTTGCCATCCCAATAAAAAACACCTTTAAGAACTGGTACACAATATATTATTTTATATGATGTAGCTGAATGTCACTCCCTAAGTAATTTAGAAGAAAAGGTTATACATGGAAGAAGATCTGTATTTTCAGTCCTTGAGAACTGAATTTTGCTTAAGATTATATATTCAACATTGTATGTATTTACTTCTAGATTGATGCTTGTTAAAACTGTAAAAAGTAAAGTAGGTCACATAAACTATAGTATATTATTACTCTATGGAGCTAAGAGTCCTTCGGCGCATAAAAGGTGAAAAGCTAATATTTTATCAAAGCAATTTTCAATCTATAGCTACATGTTTGATACAGCAGAACATAACCTTTTTTTTGCAGTTTATGTTATATAGATAACAAATGTTATGTTGTTGTCTTCCATTGTACATCACAGTTTTAAATGTTTCAAATTTGATGTAAACAAATTAAAAAAGCATCATTTTAAAAAAATAGTAATGCATGTTTGTAATGTATAAATAAAAGTGACTATGTAGAAAATATTCCAACCGGGTTTGATTTACATTTTCTATGTGACATGTATGCTATTTAATAGAGTGATCTAAACATAGATTCTAATTAGTTGTAATGTTCAGTAGAAAAATTATCATTTTATGAACAATAACGTTCAAAAGCATTAACAGCCTGTAATTATTCAAAGAAAATCAATATGATAAATAATTGTATAATGTAGTACAGTTCCACTTACCCACAATAGTTAATGCAGTTGCTTTTGTTAATTCTTCTTTCATTGAATCTATAACTTCTAAATTACTCCCATCCAAGTTACATCTATTTATGGTTCCATTTCCAGAACTGATCCAATAAAGCTTGTTGTCTCCGTAATCTATTGATAAACCTGGAAATGCATTGCATATATTAGGACATTATACAATGTGTTCGTTTCCAACAGAAATCTGACTGATTTCAAGAAAAGGTAGCAGTTAACAAGCAATGCAAATGGTAAAAAGAAAACTAAAACTGTTCTTTTTGCAATATTGTAATATTAATGTGAAATAAAATAATTTATTTTAAAGTTAGACATTGCAAGATATGACATATTTGATTAAATATTCATTAGAAGCTACTTTTGATCTCTTTGAGAACATTGTTCTACATCTCACTGTATCTATTAAGCCTGCTCTGAGATTCAAATTCTGACCTCACAATTCGATTAAGCTAACTGACGAAACTATATCATATAAAAAATAACAAGGAAAGGCCAACATAAAAATAATATCTAAAAATAATGCATTTCACTGCTAAATGATGTATACTTTGACTTAGAAAGTGAAAGTCTTAAAAGAAAATACTTTTAAAATATTAAAAAAATTAGCGACTATAGATACTATGAATATGTGCCTAAAATATTTATAAAAACATCAGTATCGCTCTCTATAACTTGTTTTTGTAATCCTTAAAATGGACAGTCTAGACCCAAAACATAATTTTGATTACTTATTGTTACATACCAGAGAATCATCCTGCATCAATAATAAGCTGTAAGAAGTACTTTAAACATTTATAAACATCATTGTTTTTAGGAGAAGAAAATTGATGCCAAGCTGTTGCATGTATATTTTGGTTTTTCCAATCATGATTGACTCTTAAATAAGTTTTTCTACTCACACATGCTGATTTGTGCACGTGCAATTTGAAATAGCTAACTGAGAAATATTAAACGTGCAGTGCTAAACTGTCATACAAGAAAACAGCTAACTGGACAAGAAGGAAGCTTTGGCTGGAGCTTGGTGGCCATTTTCATGTACTTCTGACAAGCTTTTAGATGTGGAACCCTTTGCTAGATGCTTGTCTGGTATGTAACAATAAGTAATATAGAATAAGTTTTGGGTCTAGACTTTCACTTTATGTAATTTTATCAAAAGTAAAAACAATCAAGCAAAAAAAAAAACATACCTACAGTAAACATACAATATTTTTTAGTGCATTTAGACAGTTTTGTAACTTGCAGTTCCGAAATATTAGTGGAATTCAAAAATGTGTGGCATAAATACAAACATTTATTTTGAAAATATATGTCCATGCAAGACAAGGAAATGCAAATTGTATTACCTTTTTATTAGCTACTAGTCCTAAAGCCCGTTAACACGGGCCGTGTTGTGTTGTGTTATATTTAAATCTCTCTCTCTCTCTCTCTCTCTCTCTCTCTCTCTCTCTCTCTCTCTCTCTCTCTCTCTCTCTCTCTCTCCTTAGTGCCCCATATGTCATTACCCATTGTGTATCCTTAGTGCCCCCTTATGTCATTATTACCCATTGTGCATCCTTAGTACCCCCATATGTCATTATTACCCATTGTGTATCCTTAGTGCCCCTTATGTCATTATTACCCATTGTGTATCCTTAGTGCCCCCATATGTCATTATTACCCATTGTGTATCCTTAGTGCCCCCTTATGTCATTATTACCCATTGTGTATCCTTAGTGCCCCTATATGTCATTATTACCCATTGTGTATCCTTAGTACCCCCCATATGTCATTATTACTCATTGTGTATCCTTAGTGCCCCATATGTCATTACCCACTGTGTATCCTTAGTGCCCCTTATGTCATTATTACCCATTGTGTATCCTTAGTGCCCCCTTATGTCATTATTACCCATTGTGTATCCTTAGTACCCCCTTATGTCATTATTACCCATTGTGTATCCTTAGTGCCCCTTATGTCATTATTACCCATTGTGTATCCTTAGTGCCCCTTATGTCATTATTACCCATTGTGTATCCTTAGTGCCCCATATGTCATTATTACCCATTGTGTATCCTTAGTCCTCGCGCGCCTCTGTCTTTCAGCTGAGCTGCCGGGTCCTCGCGCGCCTCTGTCTTTCAGCTGAGCTGCCGGGTCCTCGCGCGCCTCTGTCTTTCAGCTGAGCTGCCGGGTCCTCGCGCGCCTCTGTCTTTCAGCTGAGCTGCCGGGTCCTCGCGCGCCTCTGTCTGTCAGCTGAGCTGCCGGGTCCTCGCGGCAAGAGTTTGTCTGAACTGCGCATGACGGCTTCAGACAAACTCTTGTCTTTTATTATATAGGATGTTAAAAAAAATAGAATGTTTTGTACCTGAATCAAGACATAGGGGCCGATTCATCAAGCTCTGTATGGAGCTTGATGCAGCTGTTTCCGCATGAGCCTTCAGGCTCGCCGGAAACAGGAGTTAAGAAGCAGTGGTCTTAAGACCGCTGCTCCTTAACTCGTCTGCCACCTCTGAGGCGGCAGACAGCAATCCGCCCGATCGTATAGGATCGGGTTGATTAACACCCCCTGCTAGCAACCAATCTTCAGGGGGCGGCATTGCACAAGCATCTCACCAGAACTGCTTGTGCAATGAGAAATGCTGACAGTGTATGCTGTCAGCATTTATCGCTGTGCAGCGGACATGATCTGCTAGAGCGTATCATGTCCGCTCGCACTTTCATAAATTGGCCCCATATTGCAAATCTGTGTGAAAATCAAATAAAAGTTTGTAGAAATATGAAATTAAATCTATAATATATTTAAATATCTATCTATCTGTCTAAAATGTATAATAATGCTATTTATGCCTTATTTTTTTATATTAAACAAAAAAAAAGAGAGCAAACTACCAGTAACAAACAAAGGTCCATTCCTGACATAGCTATCAAAGTACGAAGTCCCATAATAAGAGTAAGCCGACTATGGGCCAGATTATGTGTGGTGTACTAAAAATTGCACATGAGCGATATTGGATATTGTGGCTGTTTGTGCACATTGGATGTTGTGCAAGTATTACAAGTTGAAATAAACGTGTTTGCTTGAGTGAAATTTATTTTAATGTGCGTCAGGAAATCGCAACCTCAGAGCTCTGTTTAACTGTCAGAGCTCTGATTAACTGTTATAATTGAATAAAAACGTGCACAAAACACATCAGAAATACATATAAAAGTATAGTCACACTCATAATAACACTAACACAAATATTTTACAAACAAATTACAATAAATTTATAAGAGTTCAATGATATGAAGTCTTAGGTGTTAGACAAAAAAGGCTGCAAAGGGTTTTAACATTATATATACGTTATATATACATATATATTGTGCCGAAATACCATCAGATATATGTAGAAATATGTATTTATGAATAAATAGAACATATTCTGCTATGTGAAGAACATTGGAATGAGAAATATTTTCGAGTTCCATTGAAGTATGGGAGAATACGTTAACACAATCGCTGTATTGTAACTTTGGCTTTTTGAGCCCATCGGGTGAGCGCACCACTTGTAATCTAGCTCTTTATAAGCCATGTGCTGTGAGTACAGTCTTTTGGAGAGGATATTCATAGCATAGAAGACTGAACATGACTGACTTACAAGTCTGATAAATGGAAGCCTCCACGGATAGAATCAGCTAAGTACTCTTTTATATTTGATATCCACTTAAGAATTAAGCAATTTATAACTGTCAAGTACTGCACTAGCATGGAAGATGCTGACACATGGGGGTAGATTATGTAATCAAATATTCTATATTTAATCTTTGCCATTAAATATAGGTGTACTTTTTTGTTTTTAATCCATCTGTGAAAGGGTTAAATTAGTGCATATAGTAATGCTTCTATTGCAATGTTATGCCGGCCCAATTAGATTAACTCTTTTTTTATTACTTATGTGTTTCCCAAAGGGTAAAAGGGTCTATTGTGGGGGAAGAATTTATTTGGAATAATTCTTTAAGTGTTTTGAGTAAATTATCAGGAAGATCTGCTCTATTTAAAAGGGAGTCATCCAATGTCCATAGAAAATTACTAGTCTGAGTAGTAGGCCAACCAACACTGACTGTCACTGCGGAATGATCTGTCCATGCTGTTGGTTTGATAGCGGAAGCTACAATATGGGTGAGTCCTACCTGGTTTACAAATATATAATCTATCCTAATATAACTTTTAATGGAGTTGGAAAAGAGGGTATAATCATAGAGTTCACCAAGGATGTATATACATACATCGTATATATTATATTCTTTAAATAACTTCCATAGGAGCTGGGCATTTTTTTGATAAACTCTAGTTTGGATTGGAACTGTCTAGTGAAGGGAGGATAGGGAAATTAAATTAACCCCCAGAAAAACCATACCGTTTGAGAGGTCTATACGTTTCCTAAACTTCATACAAAAGAATGGTTACTGTTTGGTGTGTATACATTAATAAAAGTGACTAATATACCATATAAAATGCCAAAGATTCCTAAGAATCTACCTTCTTTATCTTTTAATGTTTGAATATAATAAAAAGCGATATTTTTATTATTAATATACTAATTCCTCATCTCCTAGAGGTTTAGGAGTTCTGAAAATACAGCATATAATTGGGAGCAAAATATTTATGCTCTCTGCTTTGTATAAAATGGGTTTCTTGTAGAAATAGTGATCTGCTTGATGTCTATATAAATCTATAAGGGCTATTACCCACTTTTGTGATGAATTGAAGGCTTTATAACATTTTGTCTTAGTCTCAACGTGATGTGTTGAGATATGTGAAAACCCTGAAAGGTTTGTGTTAGTCAGATAGATACCTAGGGTATTGATTTTTTACATTAGGGTGAGTGATCTCGTTCTTGACTAAGTCTGTCATGATTTGGCCGCATCGCGGTCACATGACCACTAGCGTATCATATGACTCACTAGGAAGTAAAAACTACATGGCGCTATACAGACAGCATTTTTATTACTGAGATCCAGAGCATAGATGTTGCGGTAATATTCTATATAACTTGTGTAGAAGGGTCCGGATTATGGATCTAATGCCGGGATTATTAACCGGATGAATATCATATATATACCCACCATTAGCCTGTGTGATATTTTTATGTACTGTTTTATAGCGTTTTATGTATATGTATACTTATGTATATGTATTTTTATCTATACTTATGTATGTTATTATTAATGATCAAGCACTGTCAGACTTTGAACTGATTCTGTTGCACACTAGCAATTTGTTTGACTTCAATGTGATTGGATACAATTGTATGACATGTATTTAACACCTGTGCTCCTTCAATCCGATTGACTACAAGTGCATTTAAATAAGTGTCAGTTAATAGGGTTTGGTATGCCTGATGAAATAGCGTAATGCTGAGAAATGTGTTGCATAAACTGGGGTAGCTATTGTGATGCCTCCAATTTTATCACTGTATTGTTTTTAAATGGTTTTAATAAATCGGTTTTAAAACTACAGTGTTTTCAAGCCCTTTACATCAAGGGAGCACCTGTGTTCCATTGCTGCTTGAAACACACCTGTATTTTTGGAGCAGCCCTAGGATTGTCTGCAGGAGCCTGGAGTTGGTGAGCTTGACACACCTTACAATCTGTCAGCCTGTGTCCACAAGTACACAAGGATACTATATGGAAATGTGAGTACCCCTTAACGGTTTCCCATATTTATGATCATCTGTTATTGTCTACTGACACACACATGAGGCGCCTCTCTTTTATCTGCCAGATGCTGTAGTTAATTTTTCTGAATGAGACATTTTGTCTTGGTCTTTAAATAGCAATTCTAACAGCTGAAAGATATAAAATTACATTGTTCATTTGTTTCATGCATCTAGGGGAGGTGCCGAAGATGTGACAACATATGTGATGTTGAATTTTAAAATCAGGTTCCTAAATTTCATGCATTTCTCAAGTGGTTTTCCCTATACACTTGCTTCTGAATAAAGCTGCATGGTGTGATCTCTTTCTTAGCCGTATAGCTCTTTAACCTACTGGGTGTATTAAACCTCAAATCATTTGTCATATCCTCATTTTCAGAATCTCTTCAAGTTCCACATTTCCACATCTTCATTAATTTTGTATCTACCTATAACATTTTAGTTGATTTATTACCACTACAGTTAGACACTGATAAATTTACTGAAACCGTGGGATATGCCTTCTCTATATTTAATCTAAAAGTGATAATTTATTTCTTATCCCAGACATTTATATTCCTGCATATTCTTACTGCAGATTTTATGATGATCACTCCAACCACCCATATCCATTGTCTTGGGATTCATACTTATAAATATTTCTTTACAATACAATATTACTCCACTTTGCAACCTCAATCCAATCCAAGTTTAGTCACAATTGACAATGAACAGGCACAAATGTTGCACAGTCTGTACGTTAAAATATAGCCTTTATTAGTAGCATTAAGACTAACGTATTCAGGACACATACAGGAGTGTACAAGTGGAACTACAGCTACATCTATTAGTTGCGAAGTTGAGTAATATTGTATTATATTTAATGTTTACTATGTACTGTTCTTGGCTGTTATTTACGTTTGTTTTATAGTGGCACATGTGAAGCTGGGGGGAACAACAACGGCTCCTATTTGCAGACCTATTTGTCCCAATATAGGAGAAGGGAGTAAATTCGTTTTGGCTAGATTACGAGTTTTTGTTGGTAAGGCTGTACGGTGCTAACGCTCCTTTTTTCCTTACCACTCCTTTAAAGCCAACGCTGGTATTACAGGTTTTCTGCAAGCCGGCGTTAGCCTCAGAAAAGTGAGCGTTGAGCAAAATTTAGCTCCACATGTCACTGTAATACCAGCGCTGCTTACGGTAGGAAACAATGGGGCTGAGCTGGCTGAAAAAAAACCTAACACCTGCAAAAAAGCAGCATCCAGCTCCTAACGCAGCCCCATTGTTTCCTATGGGAAAATGAAATTTAAGTCTACACCTAACACCCTAACATGAACCCCGAGTCTAAACACCCCTAATCTTACACTTATTAACCCCTAATCTGCCGCCCCCGCTATCGCTGACACCTACATTATATTATTACCCCTATTTTGCCGCTCCGGACACCGCTGCCACCTACATTATACTTATGAACCCCTAATCTACTGCCCCCAACATCGCCGACACCTACATTATATTTATTAACCCCTAATCTGTCCCCCCAACGTCGCCGCAGCTATATTAAATTTATTAACCCCTAATCTGCTGCCGCCAACGTCGCCGCCACTATAATAAAGTTATTAACCCCTAAACCTAAGTGTAACACTAAGTCTAACCCCCCTAACTTAAATATAATTTAAATTAAACTAAATAAATTTAACATAATTAAATAAATGAATCCTATTTAAAACTAAATACTTACCGATAAAATAAACCCTAAACTAGCTACAATATAACTAATAGTTACATTGTAGCTATCTTAGGATTTATATTTATTTTACAGGCAACTTTGTATTTATTTTAACTAGGTACAATAGTTATTAAATAGTTATTAACTATTTAATAACTTCCTAGTTAAAATAAGTACAAATTTACTTGTAAAATAAATCCTAACTTAAATTACAATTACACCTAACACTACACTATCATTAAACTAATTACCTAAATTAGTTACAATTAATTACAATTAAATTAAATAAACTAAATTACAAAAAAACCCCACTAAATTACAGAAAAATAATAATTACAAGGAATGTAAGCTAATTACACCTATTCTAATCCCCCTAATAAAATAAAAAAGCCCCCTAAAATAATACAATTCCCTACCCTATGCTAAATTACAAATAGCCCTTAAAAGGGCCTTTTGCGGGGCATTGCCCCAAAGTAATCAGCTCTTTCACCTGTAAAAAAAAATACAATACACCCCAACATTAAAACCCACCACCAACACACCCAAGGCTACTCTAAAACCCACCCAATCCCCCCTTAAAAAAAACCTAACACTAACCCCCTGAAGATCACCCTACCTTGAGACATCTTCACCCAGCCGGGCACAAGTGGACCTCCAGAGGGGCAGAAGTCTTCATCCGATCTGGGCAGAAGAGGTCCTCCAAGTGGCAGAAGTCTTCATCCAGGCGGCATCTTCTATCTTCATCCTTCCGGAGCGGAGTGGGTCCATCTTCAAGACATCCGACGTGGAGCATCCTCTTCATCCTATGGCCGACGACTGAATGACTGGTCCTTTAAATGACATCATCCAAGATGGCATCCCTTGAATTCCGATTGGCCGATTGAATCCTATCAGCCAATCAGAATTAAGGTAGGAAAAATCTTATTGGCTGATGCAATCAGCCAATAGGATTGAAGTTTAATCCGATTGGCTGATCCAATCAGCCAATAGGATTGAACTCGTATTCTATTGGCTGTTCCAATTAGCCAATAGAATGTGAAGTCAATCCTATTGGCTGATTGGATCAACCAATAGGATTTTTCCTACCTTAATTCCGATTGACTGATATGATTCTATCTGCCAATCGGAATTCAAGGGGCGCCATCTTGGATGACGTCACTTAAAGGACCAGTCATTCAGTCATCGGCCGTCGGATGAAGAGGATGCTCCGCGTCGGATGTCTTGAAGATGGACCCGCTCCGCTCCAGAAGGATGAAGATAGAAGATGCCGTCTGGATGAAGACTTCTGCCTCTTGGATGACCTCTTCTGCCCGGATCGGATGAAGACTTCTGCACCTCTGGAAGTCCACTTGTGCCCGGCTGGGTGAAGACGTCTCAAGGTAGGGTGATCTTCAGGGGGTTAGTGTTATTTTTTTTTTAAGGGGGGATTGGGTGGGTTTTAGAGTAGGATTGGGTGTGTGGGTGGTTGGTTTTAATGATTGTGGGGGTATAGTATTTTTTTTTATAGGTGAAAGAGCTGATTACTTTGGGGCAATGCCCTGCAAAAGGCCCTTTTAAGGGCTATTTGTAATTTAGTATAGAGTAGGGAATTTTATTATTTTGGGGGGCTTTTTTATTTTATTAGGGGGATTAGATTAGGTGTAATTAGCTTAAATTTCTTGTAATTCTTTTTTTTTCCTGTAATTTAGTGTTCGTTTTTTTTCGTAATTTAGTTTATTTAATTTAATTGTAATTAATTGTAGCTATTTTAGGTAATTAGTTTAATGATAGTGTAATGATTAGGTGTAATTGTAATTTAGGTTATGATTTATTTTACAGGTAAATTTGTACTTATTTTAACTAGGAAGTTATTAAATAGTTAATAACTATTTAATAACTATTGTACCTAGTTAAAATAAATACAAAGTTGCATGTAAAATAAATATAAATCCTTATATTGTAGCTAGCTTACGGTTTATTTTATAGGTAAGTATTTAGTTTTAAATAGGATTAGTTTATTTAATAGTAGTAAATTTATTTAGTTTTATTTAAATTATATTTAAGTTAGGAGGGTGTTAGGGTTAGACTTAGGTTTAGGGGTTAATAAATTTAATATAGTAGCGGCAACGCTGGGGTCGGCAGATTAGGGGTTAGTAAATGTAGGTAGGTGGTGGCGATGTTAGGGACGGCAGATTAGGGGGTTAATAAAATTTAAATAGTGTTTGCGAGGCGGGAGTGCGGCGGTTTAGGGGTTAATAAATGTATTAAAGTGGCGGTGATGTCCGGTCAGCAGATTAGGGGTTAAAAATTTGTATTATAGTGTTTGCGATGTGGGGGGCCTCGGTTTAGGGGTTAATAGGTAGTTTATGGGTGTTAGTGTACTTTGTAGAACTTTAGTTAAGAGCTTTATGTTACAGCGTTAGCCCATAAAATTCTTAACTACTGACTTTTAAATGCGGTAGGAGTCTGGACAGGAGAGGGTGTACCGCTCACTTTTTAAGGCGATCGCAATACCGGCATTAGGCAAATCCCATTAAAAAGATAGGATACACAATTGACGTAAGGGGATTTGCGGTAAGCTAAAATCGCGCAAAAAAAGTGAGCGGTACACCCTTTCCTGCCTGACTCATAATACCAGCGGGCGTTAAAAAGCAGCGTTAGGACCCCTTAACGCTGCTTTTTAAGGCTAACGCAAGACTCGTAATCTAGCCGTAAGTTTCTTTTGCTTAATGTTTTTAAAATGTTTATTTAATCAGATCATTCTGCTTGACTCATCAGCCTTAAAGGGACATTAAACCCAACATTTTTCTTTCATGATTCAGACAGAGAATACAATTTTAAACAAAATTCCAATTTACTTCAATTATGTAATTTGCTTCAATATTTAGATATCCTTTGTTAAAGAAATAGCAATGCACATGGGTGAGCCAATCACACGAGGCAAATATGTGCAGCCAATCAGAATCTACTGAGCCTATCTAGATTTGCTTTTCAGGAAGGAATATCAAGAGAATGTAGCAAATTAGATAGCAGAAGTATATTAGAAAGTTGTTTAAAATTGTATTCTCTATCTGAATCATGAAAGAGAAAATTTGGGTTTAATGTCCCTTTAATTATATCCACAAAAGGTAAAGAAACAGTTAAGTTTCTCTAAGCAGGTAGATGGGGTGAGTTCTGTGAGCTATGCAGTAATTTTACAGCTGAGAGATATGTTCCCAATTGTCAGGCCTTTTACCTCATTAAAATGCTTTTTATACCAAAACCTTTAGTTTTGTTTTACATAAACTTAAGAGGGATACAGTATTGAAATCAGACCACAGGGAGAAAGTCTGATGCGAGTGAATTTTGCTCAGTAGGGAAAAAAAATAATGTTTTCATTTACTTACGGAAGAATCCAGATACTTTTGCAGGGTTATTTGCATGAGACATTTTTTTTCTTATTTAAACCTGCTCACATAAGAATAGTAATTAATCAATCTGTTCTGTTTTGGAGGGTAAAATCTTTCAAACCTGCTTGCTTAAAGGCTCCTGGGTAAACAATCTCCATTACAATCTAAACTGTTGTAATCTAAAAATACCTTTGTGTTTTGGAGATCCACTTACTGAACAAACTTTTATTCTGCTTGCTGCAGAATGATTATTATGTTAATTATCTAGCATCTCTGAAGATTTAAATATGTAGTGTGCCTATGCAAGTGAGCAAAAAAATCCAAAATAATTGCCCCTTGCATTTAATGTGTACTTTATCACTTATTTATAAACACCATCATATTCTGCAGCAAAGTGACATTTGGGGCTCGATATATCAAGCTACAGCAGAAAGTGTTGAATATTTGTGCCCCTGTCCGCCGCAGCTCACCTCTGGTGGACAGAATTCCGCTGGCAGAATTTAACATTGCACATGAGCACTATTTTGCGCTCTTGTGCAATGCCGCCCCCTGCCCATGCACAGCCAATCACTCGCTTTCAACATTAATGGGATATGAAACCCCAAATATTTATTTCAGATAGAGCATACACTTTTAAACAACTTTCCAATTTTTTTCTATGCTCTAATTTGCTTCGTTCTCTTGACATCCTTTCTTTAAAAGTATCCCTAAAAGTTATTTCTGATATCTTTAAAAAAAAAAAAAAATACCTGTAAAATCTGTTGTCCTTTCAATAAAAATGTGCTAAAAGAAGATCAGTGTATATAATACAATGTTAAATAAATGTGCTTTATAAACATACAATCAGCGTGAAAATTGATTGATTTATAGGGGCCCATTTATCAAAGGGCTTGCGGACCTGATCCGACACTGCGGATCAGGTCCGCAAGACCTCGCTAAATGCGGAGAGCAATACGCTCTCCACATTTAACATTGCACCAGCAGCTCACAAGAGCTGCTGGTGCAACGCCGCCCCCTGCTGACTCGCGGCCAATCGGCCGCCAGCAGGGAGCTGTCAATCAACCCGATCGTATTCGATCGGGTTGATTTCCGGCGGTTCCTGTCCGCCTGCTCAGAGCAGGCGGACAGGGTTATGAAGCAGCGGTCTTTAGACCGCTGCTTCATAACTTGTGTTTCTGGCGAGTCTGAAGACTCGCCAGAAACACGGCCCTTCAAGCTCCATACGGAGCTTGATAAATGGGCCTGATAGTATTTCTTCAGTGCTAGATTACATCCCAAACGAATCATAAAAATAATTACAGGGCAATATTGCTCTTTAATTGTGGTTATGTTCACATTTGTTAACATTACATTCTGTTCTTTTGGGAAATACTTTTCAATTTTGTTTATGTCCTTGGGTCAAATTCCATCTTAGAACTGTAAGCCTAGAATGTTGTGAAAGGCTTATGCAACATTTTAAAGGAATTTCTGAACTCTTTCTAAGAAGCATAATCCAGTGCTAAGTGAAATATAAGAAATATTGTTTTTTAAAGTCACAAACTTGTAAGGGTACATGCAAACTCGGGAGAGAGCTAGGAACAGATGGGGATGTCCGACGCGTTTCCTGCCAGTAGGCACTTCGACAGGGACTCAATGCTAAATTCAGGGCTATCTTTAATATTGACTGGACCCTGGGCAAAATTTTTCTTGGGCCCCCCATGCAATTTTGCTCTCCACCCCAACATCCCCAAAAAAAACTAAATCATCCACTGCTGGGCTAATCATTTTTAAAAAATGAAATAAATTGCAATATGTGAAACTGGACCTAAGCAGTACTAATAAGTAAATAAATATATAAATTCCTCCACTGTGGATTAATCTAATATTCTTTTGAATGTGATTCTGGTGTGAGGTTAGCTGGTTAAAGAGATTTAGGGCAGCCAACAGGAGCAAAGCAAGGTAAAGACTGAGGAGGAATATGTGAAGAATCAGCATGACAGTATACATAAGCCACAGCAGTAACTGTCACTTCTTTGCTAGGAACAAGTTCCCTCTCACCCTGCACTAATCAATGCTGCATGGGGATGGGATGTGTGTGCACTCACTTATTCTTTCCACTGACACCTTTCTACAAAGCACTGTTCCCCTAACAAACTTCAGTTAGTTGATCTTAGGGCCACAGCAGAAAGAGGAGGGCTAAGGGAACCAGCAGACTGGATGCTGGCTGTCCAAGGTTGCATGGATACAGTGTGAGATGAGTCACACAGCCTCAAGACTGAAGAGAGCAGTGTATGCAGCTGCACAAATCCTCAAATCCTCACGTCCTTGCCGCTCCAGCTGCATGCGCCTACAGTCAGCCCTACCCAGAAACAATCCCCACCACCAGAGCAGTGACCTGATAACAGTAGTAACCCCAGTAGGACCTTTTCTGATGCAGTGGGAATGGCTGGATGCCGAGTTAGGGCTTTGCATTCAGTGCTGCACAGTGCACATCTAAAACAGCACATGGCAATAGCTTGGCATGTCACATGACACCGGCACGGTCTGGCACAGTCTTTTAAAAAAATAAATATAAACAGAGTACTTTTGACTTTGACAGTATTAGGACTGAATGTGTGTGTTCCCCATGTCACATGGGGAACACACACATTAGCTTGGGCCCCTCAACAGAAACTGGGCCCTGGGCAGCTGCCCCTTTTTCCCTGTGTTAAAGACGGCCCTGACTAAATTACTTGAAAGTGATGCAGTATACTGTATCTGTAAACTAAAAATAGCACATGAACATCTCTTTGTAACAAAGAAATGGTCTAAAAGTATATTTAAATTTATTTTGTCATTTGAAATTGGTGATTTTGCCTGTTAAACAATGACCTATACTAAAAATATGAATACTTTCTTATTCAGCACTTTGGAATTTTGTGCCGCAATAGAAATAAATGATAATAAATAAATATTGTCTGAACGAGATTCAGCAGCAGACCAGTAGGAGGTAAAATTGACAGAAACTAAAATTACAATTTTACATTTTTTCCTATCTATTTAGCAGTTGTTTATATACAAATAAATAACATAAGGAAACGTGTGTAAAAAGAAATATATGATAAGGATGTCTGCTCTTTCTGCAAGCTCAGCCTATTTAAATATGTTGTGGTTCTTATGAACAAACAGCTATGCCATATGCAAAAATAAACATGGCAGAGCATTTTCTGATACATTTTAGGCTCTGAAGCTGGTATAACAAGTTATGGAAACACATTAAGGGGAAACCAATTTTGCAGTAAATGTGAGAATATTCAAATAGGCAGGCCTATTTAGAAAGCCATGCCAGTAAAAAAAAAAAATAGGTGTTATACTTAGTGTCATATGGGTTATATTATTGATGTAATCATAATATGTCTATAAAGTATGTATCATGGGGATCTAATAATATCAGGGGGAAAAAAACGTATTATCGTGACATTAAAAAAGTGTTTATTTTTTATTATATATATTGCAGTGTAATTGGAATATTCGAGCTTTCATGTCAGAAACAATTGGTAATTTGTTAAGGAACATTTTTGAAGTAAATTATGGACTCTCTTGAAGGTGCTTAAAAGTTATAATTGAATTATGAAAAACTATGTTATTATGAAAATACATTAATATATATATATTTTTTTAATTATTTCCCTAGGTTACCATGAATACTGATTCTGGCAGCTTTTTCTTGTAAAAAAAAAAATATATAAAAAATTGAATTATACAAAAATAAGCAAAACAAAAAAAAAAAAAGATATAAAGACCTTTAAACAAAACAATCAAGCAAATAATAATAATCATAATAATAAATAATAAAAATAAAAATAATAAATAATAATAATAATAATAATAACAATAATGACTACAACAATTTACTGGTTTGTCTGAGCACACACATTAGTTTATTAACACTTGTATTTGATGGTTCTAATTATCATGCCCTATGTTATGATATTTCTTTTTACTCTTTGAAATTAAAATGAATATTAATAACAACGTAACATTATTAGATGCAAACACAGAAACTGTCTCTGAGGTGTTTTGAACCAGTAGGAGATCAAAATTATTTATAAAAAAAAGAAAAGAAAAACAGAGCCTGAGGAATATGATGGCCGTTTTTAACACACATCTTTTTCAGTATTACATATATAATGTTATAATACCTCTGTATCATTGTACTATTAAAAAAATATATAAAACAAAATAAATAAAATTATTTTTAAATACTATGAACTTTTTCTTTTTTTATTATTCTCATTATAAAATGCCCTTGGACCAACAACATATTTCTTGTCCAAATTGTCTTTGAACATTTTTTTATTATTATTAAAGTAAATATACAATTAAATTTAACTCTTAATTTTACACTGCAAGGCATAAATGATTGCATAACTACTGTAATTAAAACTACCCAAGATATATTACAAACAGACTGGGCATATTTAATTGACAAATAATTCACAATCATTATTAGATAGAGCTTATTAGAGTTTTTCATCACTGTCTAGATTTTGCTTTAAGCTTTATATTAAAGTATGTACACATTAAAGGTTCTTTTCCCTACAGTTGGCAAAGTCATCACTGCAACAAAATGAACTATTCTCAGGATATTCTGCTGCACATAGCTCATTAGCTACAATCAGTTTCCAGGTCAATTTGTTTAGCATCGTAATTTCAACTGTTCATTAACATTCCTTGAAGGAATTTGATTAATTTCAGATTAGAAAGTCATTATTTTCTTGTCTGTACCACTGTAATATATAAAAGTGTGATCCCTGTATCAACATTGAATTGCGGTACTGTACCGCAGTATTTATTGTACGCTATATTTCAGGGAAAGGATCACAAATGATTTGTAGTTTAATTTTAAAAAGTCATTTTTAAAAGCTTTTGTCATTATCTTAAAGGCAATCTGGCAGTTCTTAAAGACTTAATTTGAATATATTATAAAACAGAGAAGGTTGTCTCTCAAATGTTAGTTATGCATATATCTGCGGTCTATTCTACTGCAGATGTAACTTTCTTTACCAGTTTAAACACCTCCATAAAATGAATCTGCTCTATAAATTAATCACCCTATCCTGTTAAAGTAAAGTAGTGCAATAGGAAGGTTAAATAACTTCCTAACTCTCCCATAATACATTTACATAAAAATTATTCAGACTTTTAGATTGATTGAGTCTTTAGATTTTAATTCATTTTTCAAATAAAAAAAAAAGAATTAAAAAATTAATGAGTGGTTGAAAACATCAGTTTTTATATTTTAATTAGGATCAGCCGATCATGCATATGAAAGAACAACATTTATGCATATTAAATCTATGTTTTGGCATGAAATCGGTTAAAGGGACAAGGCAAGCTGCAGAAAAGAGCTTATTGTACTACACACTGCTGCAGAGAGGGCTTCTCTCTCCCCTCACTGGGTTGCTGCCTCTTGATTGCATAGTTTCTTTCATGTAATTAGCAAGAGTCCATGAGCTAGTGACGTATGGGATATACATTCCTACCAGGAGGGGCAAAGTTTCCCAAACCTCAAAATGCCTACAAATACACCCCTCACCACACCCACAAATCAGTTTTACAAACTTTGCCTCCTGTGGAGGTGGTGAAGTAAGTTTGTGCTAGATTCTACGTTGATATGCGCTCCACAGCAGGTTGGAGCCCGGTTTTCCTCTCAGCGTGCAGTGAATGTCAGAGGGATGTGAAGAGAGTATTGCCTATTTGAATTCAATGATCTCCTTCTACGGGGTCTATTTCATAGGTTCTCTGTTATCGGTCGTAGAGATTCATCTCTTACCTCCCTTTTCAGATCGACGATATACTCTTATATATACCATTACCTCTACTGATTCTTGTTTCAGTACTGGTTTGGCTTTCTACTATATGTAGATGAGTGTCCTGGGGTAAGTAAGTCTTATTTTCTGTGACACTCTAAGCTATGGTTGGGCACTTTTATATAAAGTTCTAAATATATGTGTTTAAACATTTATTTGCCTTGATTCAGGATGTTCAACGTTCCTTATTTCAGACAGTCAGTTTCATATTTGGGATAATGCATATGAATAAATCATTTTTTCTTACCTTAAAATCTGACTTTTTTCCTGTGGGCTGTTAGGCTCGCGGGGGCTGAAAATGCTTCATTTTATTGCGTCATTCTTGGCGTGGACTTTCTTGGCGCAAATTTTTTTTTGTAATTTCCGGCGTCATACGTGTCGCCGGAAGTTCCGTCATTTTTTTGGCGTTTTTGTCGCCGTTACCGGATGTGGCGCCATTTTTGGAGCCAAAAGCATTTAGGCGCCAAATAATGTGGGCGTCTTTTTTGGCGCTAAAAAAATCGAGCGTCATTGTTGTCTCCACAATATTTAAGTCTCATTATTTATTGCTTCTGGTTGCTAGAAGCTTGTTCATTGTCATTTTTTTTCCCATTCCTGAAACTGTCATTTAAGGAATTTGATCATTTTTGCTTTATATGTTGTTTTTTCTTTTACATATTGCAAGATGTCTCAGATTGTCCCTGAATCAGAAGCCACTTCTGGAAAAACGCTTAACTGAGTTTCAGTTCTACCAAAGCTAAGTTCATTTATTTTAAATGTTATAAATGTTTATCTTTAGCTATGGTTTGTAATAAGGTATTATGATATACTTTTAAATGCAGAATCCATTAGTGTTTATGCTTTATTGCCATTCTTACATCTTATGTACAAGAAATATTTAGAAGATTTATAAGAAATATTTTCTGATTCTATTTTAAAGGCTTTGTCTGACTTCGTGCCTTCTAATAACATTTTTAGGTCTTTTTAACTTCTTTTTTAATTATTGAAGTTTCAAATGACCAGCAACATACTGATTTATCCTTCTCTGATGATGTTTTTTCTCTTTCAGAAATTTTCTTCATCAGATATTGACACTAACAAATCTACTTTTATTATTTTTCTATTGTTAAAGTACATTTGTTCTTTGTTGAAAAGGTGTTGATTATTTTGGATATTAAGGTAACTAGTTCTTTAAGACTAGCTGACACTATTTCTGCCTATTTTTTTCTTCTGTGTTTTCAGAGGTTTTCTTTCCAATTCCCCATTCTAGGGAATGGAATAGGCTGAGAATTTTCTTTTATTCCTTTTTCAAAGGTTTTAAACTATATTCTTTGCCAGCAGTTAAATTCAATTTGGAGGGTTCTCCAATTTATTGGGGCTATCTCTACTTCTACTAATTATGCTATTGTTTCTATAGCAAAATAGTATTTATTTTCCTTTAGATAGTTGTATCTTGTTTATGGAAAATTATTTAGTTTCAGGTACTTTTCTTGGTCCTGTGATTTATTTGGATATTGTAATTGCTTAATTTTTTCTGTTTACTTTAAGATCAAGTATCAGATTATGATTTATTTTAGCATTGTTAAAGGACAACATTTACTAGACTAGGTGCTGTTGCATTTGTCTTGTTGTTTTGCATTTATTGATTATGCAAGTCCACTGTATTGGCTGGTCCTTTAAACTGGACTATCATGCTAATAATTTCATTTGTGTCTTCATTTTATTGAATATTTTCGCAAATGAGGGTTAATCTATGTCTTTAGCTATTTTAGCTAGAAGAATTTTGTTCTAAGATAATCAATTATTTGTTTTATAATTGGATTCAATTCTTAACTGTTACTCTGGGCTTCAAGATTGAGTTCTAAGACAACTTTAAAGTGAATGTAAAGTCATCCTCTGTTCTAAACACCTGTGTAACATATGTCAATAAAAAACTATAGTTTCATTCATGAAATTCTACCTTTTTCAATCGTTAGCTTTATTTTCATAATTTTAGCCTTGTTTTCGCTGAAATCAACCTCCTCCCGGCATTCGCGCTCCGTTCCTCAATTTTTTGATTGACGCCTTGATAGCCAATAACGTCTCTAACCACAGGGGGACCCACCCCATTACAATGACGTAATACGTCTTCATTGCGCATGCGTTCGTTTGCGGTGTAGAGCTAATTTAATATAAGCTCGTGCACATTTCGCGCATGCGCATTATACCGAAACACGGCATCGCAATAATTAAAAAATTAAGAAATTACTGGATAATAGGTTAGACTTCGCTCCTGTCCTTCACCACTCGCAACAATAGTTTTCATTGAATGGAGTTAGACTCATTCAATGAATACTATGTTGATGAAAACCGGAAACAGGAGTAACGCATGCGCAATTGAAAGAATACACGGGAGCGCGCAGTTCCGATACGTAAACAGCGGGTGGGGCTGCTGTTTACGTAAGATGGGGGAGAATAAGCAAACTGAGAGTGGGAGGAGCGGGTAAGTGAATGACCGATAATACTAATATAAAATAACATCGCAATAATACATTTTATTAAAAAAGGATTGTGGCGGTATGCTTTAGCGTATGATTCTCTACAACTATATATAATACAATATTGAAAAATTTACATTCACTTTAAGCTTATACTAGTTTAGTTGTTCTTATTAAGGAACAAATTCCTGAGTTCTTTCCCAAGTAACATGTTTGTAATTGGGGTTCGAAATCAGCTCCCTAATATTGCGATGTACGTGCCGTATTCCAGCTTGGCTGGTAAGGGGCAGGTTAAGATTTCTTTGAAATTTATTTGGTTCTATTTTGTCCAAATTTCTTTGATTTTATTCCAGTAAGGCTAACACTTTCTTTAAGTGTGTTTCTGTCCTATATATTTTGTGTACTGTTGAAGCATGGCTGGGCACCCATGGGGTTCAAGCGCTGCTCAGACCTGGAATCTTCTGGGGTATTTCTTCCAGTTCCTTTTTTAGGAACCGGGTTTGGAGTTTTATTCAAACTATTTTGCCTTTTTATGGTCATTGATAGCATTATTTGTTTTCATTAGATACAATAAATGCATATTTTCATTTTTCTGTTTTCATTCAGATTATTTTCTGAGGATACGGAATCTCATCTGATTCACTTGCTCTTCAGGACATAGTTAGAGGATCTTTTTTACGAAAGCTCTTGATTCCTCACACAAGGGTCACCTTTTTTAGGTTTCCAGAAAGTTTGTGTCACTGTCTTTGTCTCTATCAGACAAGGGATAATTCTATTGGGTTCCGTTTGTCGGTAACTTTTGTCTCTATTATTTCCTTCAGTTGCTATATATGCATAGAAGTTTTAGGTCTTATGGCCACGGCATTGGATTCAATTCCCTTTGCTCATTTTCACTAGAAAGAACCTTTCCAGTCTTTTATGAGTGCTGTTTCTTCTAGAATATGGTTGGAGGATCAATTTACCAAAAAGTTAGTTGATTCCTCAGACAACGGTAACCTTTTTAGGTTTCCTGATAGATTCAGTGTCCTTGACTCTGTCTCTGACAGATAAGAGACATCTGAAATTGGTTTCAGCTTGTCGAAACCTTCAGTCTCAATCTTTCCCTTCGGTAGCCTTATGCATGGAAATTCTAGGTCTTATGACTACTGCATTGGATGCGGTTCCCTTTGCTCGTTTTCACATGCAACCTCTGTATGCTGAACCAGTGGTGCAGGGATTATACAAAGATATCTCAATTAATATCTTTAAAACCGATTGTTCGACACTTTCTGACGTGGTGGACAGGCCACCATCGTTTAATTCAGGGGGCTTCTTTTGTTCTTCCAACCTGGACTGAGATTTCAACAGATGCAAGTCTGACAGGTTGGGGAGCTGTTTGGGGGTCTCTGACAGCACAAGGGGTTTGGGAATCTCAGGAGGTGAGATTACCAATCAATATTTTGGAACTCCGTGCAATTTTCAGAGCTCTTCAGTCATGGCCTCTTCTAAAGAGAGAGTCGTTCATTTGTTTTCAGACGGACAATGTCTCAACTGTGGCATATGTCAATCATCAAGGAGGGACTCACAGTCCTCTGGCTATGAAAGAAGTATCTCGAATACTTGTATGGGCGGAATCCAGCTCCTGTCTAATTTCTGCGGTTCATATCCCAGGTATAGACAATTGGGAAGCGGATTATCTCAGTCGCCAAACGTTACATCCGGGCGAATGGTCTCTTCACCCAGAGGTATTTCTTCAGATTGTTCAAATGTGGGGACTTCCAGAAATAGATTTGATGGCTTCTCATCTAAATAAGAAGCTTCCCAGGTATCTGTCCAGATCCAGGGATCCTTAGGCGGAAGCAGTGGATGAATTGTCACTTCCTTGGAAGTATCATCCTGCCTAGATCTTTCCGCCTCTAGTTCTTCTTCCAAGAGTAATTTCCAAGATTCTGAAGGAATGCTCATTTGTTCTGCTGGTGGCTCAAGCATGGCCTCACAGGTTTTGGTATGCGGATCTTGTCCGGATGGCCACTTGCCAACCGTGGACTCTTCCATTAAGACCAGACCTTCTGTCACAAGGTCCTTTTTTCCATCAGGATCTCAAATCCTTAACCCCTTAAGGACCAGCGACGTACCCTGTATGTCACTGGCCATTTTTTCGGACTTGATTGTTTTATAGCGCGGTCTTGTCACCAGCGTTGAGACTGCTCTATTCCACAAAGCCTACTGGAGGGAGTGCATTAATAGCGTGTTCTTGTTAGACTTGTGCTATTATGTCCTGAAAAAAACCTTAACGACCAGTGACATACAGGGTACATTGTGGTCATTAAGGGGTTAAATTTGAAGGTATGGAGATTGAACTCTTGATTCTCAGTCAAAGAGGTTTCTCTGACTCTGTGATTAATACTATGTTACAGGCTCGTAAATCTGTATCTAGGAAGATATATTATCGAGTCTGGAAGATTTACATTTCTTGGTGTCTTTCTCATCATTTTTCCTGGCATTCTTTTAGAATTCCGAGAATTTTACAGTTTCTTCAGGATGGTTTGGATTAAGGTTTGTCTGCAAGTTCCTTGAAAGGACAAATCTCTGCTCTTTCTGTTCTTTTTCACAGAAAGATTGCTAATCTTCCTGATATTCATTGTTTTGTACAAGCTTTGGTTCGTATAAAACCTGTTATTAAGTCTATCTCTCCTCCTTGGAGTTTGAATTTGGTTCTGGGGGCTCTTCAAGCTCCTCCATTTGAACCTATGCATTCACTGGACATTAAATTACTTTCTTGGAAAGTTTTGTTTCTTTTGACCATCTCTTCTGCTAGAAGAGTTTCTGAATTATCTGCTCTTTCTTGTGAGTCTCCTTTTCTGATTTTTCATCAAGATAAGGCGGTGTTGCGAACTTCTTTTAAATTTTTACCTAAGGTTGCGAATTCTAACAACATTAGTAGAGAAATTGTGGTTCCTTCATTATGTCCTTATCCTAAGAATTCTAAGGAGAGATCATTGCATTCTTTGGATGTAGTTAGAGCTTTGAAATAATATGTTGAAGCTACTAACAATTTCCGAAAGACTTATAGTCTTTTTGTTATCTTTTCCGGTTCTAGGAAAGGTCAGAAGGCCTCTGCCATTTCCTTGGCGTCTTGGTTGAAATCTTTAATTCATCATGCTTATGTCGAGTCGGGTAAAACTCTGCCTCAAAGGATTACAGCTCATTCTACTAGGTCAGTTTCTACTTCCTGGGCGTTTAGGAATGAAGCTTCAGTTGATCAGATTTGCAAAGCAGCAACTTGGTCTTCTTTGCATACTTTTACTAAATTCTACCGTTTTGATGTGTTTTCTTCTTCTGAAGCAGTTTTTGGTAGAAAAGTTCTTCAGGCAGCTGTTTCAGTTTGATTCTTCTGCTTACAATTTCAGTTTTTTTCATTATAAGATTTAAACTTTATTTTGGGTGTGGATTATTTTCAGCGGAATTGGCTGTCTTTATTTTATCCCTCCCTCTCTAGTGACTCTTGCGTGGAAGATCCACATCTTGGGAATTCATTATCCCATACGTCACTAGCTCATGGACTCTTGCTAATTACATGAAAGAAAACATAATTTATGTAAGAACTTACCTGATAAATTCATTTCTTTCATATTAGCAAGAGTCCATGAGGCCCACCCTTTTTGTGGTGGTTATAATTTTTTTGTATAAAGCAAAATTATTCCAATTCCTTATTTTTTATTCTTTCGCACTTTTGTCTTATCACCCCACTTCTTGGCTATGCGTTAAACTGATTTGTGGGTGTGGTGAGGGGTGTATTTATAGGCATTTTGAGGTTTGGGAAACTTTGCCCCTCCTGGTAGGAATGTATATCCCATACGTCACTAGCTCATGGACTCTTGCTAATATGAAATAAATGAATTTATCAGGTAAGTTTTTACATAAATTATGTTTTTTCTTTAAAAATGCTGCAGTATTCTTTTTTTCAGTATCTTTACCAGGCAAAATCAGATATTTCAAATTACAAAATAAAGTTCAAAAAAGTTATTGTAAACTATTGAATACACACCAATGGGTCAAATGGATCATTGGGAAATAAATGCTACTGTACAATGTCCTT
This sequence comes from Bombina bombina, assembly GCF_027579735.1. Classification (NCBI taxonomy): domain Eukaryota; kingdom Metazoa; phylum Chordata; class Amphibia; order Anura; family Bombinatoridae; genus Bombina; species Bombina bombina. The sequence goes on from NC_069499.1 coordinate 376,490,893, forward strand.
TAAACATGTAAGATCACTAGTCCAACTGTACTATAGATAGTCTTGTGTAAAGACCATAAGTTGCAAACCCCTTTTGTCTTTTTGTTGACTTGACCTTGGGATCATTCACCTAATGCTGTGGTTTTCAAACCTGTCCTCAAGGCCTTCTTAACAGGCCAGATTGTGATTATTATTATTATTATTATTAGTAGTAGTAGTACAAAGATTGAATAACTATCATATATAAAAAAGCAGAAATACAATTTTGCATACGATATAATAGATATTAAAAATTATTTCTGCATTACACTTCAGAAATGTAACCTGTTGTAAAGCATCTAGTCTATATTACATTAAAATATAGCTTTTGCTGCTTCAATTTTTTCATACAACAAAATGTGCACCAGATCTATCATTATTTATTATCCAACAGGGAGGCACAATCTTGTATGTTGATATTTACTGTGCTGGTGATCACAAGAAACAGGCAATAAATTATTATATATTTATTTTGAGCCTGTTAAAGACTAAGGCCTAGATTTAGAGTTTGGCGGTAGCCGTCAAAACCAGCGTTAGAGGCTCCTAACGCTGGTTTTGGCCGCCCGCTGGTATTTGGAGTCAGTGATTAAAGGGTCTAACGCTCACTTTACAGCCGCGACTTTTCCATACCGCAGATCCCCCTACGCCATTTGCGTAGCCTATCTTTTCAATGGGATCTTCCTAACGCCGGTATTTAGAGTCGTTTCTGCAGTGAGCGTTAGAGCTCTAACGACAAGATTCCAGCCGCCTGAAAATAGCAGGAGTTAAGAGCTTTCTGGCTAACGCCGGTTTATAAAGCTCTTAACTACTGTACCCTAAAGTACACTAACACCCATAAACTACCTATGTACCCCTAAACCGAGGTCCCCCCACATCGCCGCCACTCGATTAAAATTTTTAACCCCTAATCTGCCGACCGCCACCTACGTTATACTTATGTACCCCTAATCTGCTGCCCCTAACACCGCCGACCCCTGTATTATATCTATTAACCCCTAACTTGCCCCCCACAACGTCGCCGCAAGCTACTTAAAATAATTAACCCCTAATCTTCCGACCGCAAATCGCCGCCACCTACGTTATCCCTATGTACCCCTAATCTGCTACCCCTAACATCGCCGACCCCTATGTTATATTTATTAACCCCTAATCTGCCCCCCTCAACGTCGCCGACACCTACCTACACTTATTAACCCCTAATCTGCCGAGCGGACCTGAGCGCTACTATAATAAAGTTATTAACCCCTAATCCGCCTCACTAACCCTATCATAAATAGTATTAACCCCTAATCTGCCCTCCCTAACATCGCCGACACCTACCTTCAATTATTAACCCCTAATCTGCCGACCGGAGCTCACCGCTATTCTAATAAATGTATTAACCCCTAAAGCTAAGTCTAACCCTAACACTAACACCCCCCTAAGTTAAATATAATTTTTATCTAACGAAATAAATTAACTCTTATTAAATAAATAATTCCTATTTAAAGCTAAATACTTACCTGTAAAATAAATCCTAATATAGCTACAATATAAATTATAATTATATTATAGCTATTTTAGGATTAATATTTATTTTACAGGCAACTTTGTAATTATTTTAACCAGGTACAATAGCTATTAAATAGTTAAGAACTATTTAATAGTTACCTAGTTAAAATAATTACAAATTTACCTGTAAAATAAATCCTAACCTAAGATATAATTAAACCTAACACTACCCTATCAATAAAATAATTAAATAAACTACCTACAATTACCTACAATTAACCTAACACTACACTATCAATAAATTAATTAAACACAATTGCTACAAATAAATACAATTAAATAAACTATCTAAAGTACAAAAAATAAAAAAAGAACTAAGTTACAGAAAATAATAAAATATTTACAAACATAAGAAAAATATTACAACAATTTTAAACTAATTACACCTACTCTAAGCCCCCTAATAAAATAACAAAGCCCCCCAAAATAAAAAATTCCCTACCCTATTCTAAAATACAAATATTACAAGCTCTTTTACCTTACCAGCCCTGAACAGGGCCCTTTGCGGGGCATGCCCCAAGAATTTCAGCTCTTTTGCCTGTAAAAAAAAACATACAATACCCCCCCCCAACATTACAACCCACCACCCACATACCCCTAATCTAACCCAAACCCCCCTTAAATAAACCTAACACTACCCCCCTGATGATCTTCCTACCTTGTCTTCACCATGCCAGGTTCACCGATCCGTCCTGGCTCCAAGATCTTCATCCAACCCAAGCGGGGGCTAGACATCCACTGAAGAAGTCCAGAAGAGGGTCCAAAGTCTTCCTCCTATCCGGCAAGAAGAGGACATCCGGACCGGCAAACATCTTCTCCAAGCGGCATCTTCTATCTTCTTCCATCCGATGACGACCGGCTCCATCTTGAAGACCTCCAGCGCGGATCCATCCTCTTCTTCCGACGACTAGACGACGAATGACGGTTCCTTTAAGGGACGTCATCCAAGATGGCGTCCCTCGAATTCCGATTGGCTGATAGGATTCTATCAGCCAATCAGATTGAGCTCGCATTCTATTGGCTGATCGGAACAGCCAATAGAATGCGAGCTCAATCTGATTGGCTGATTGGATCAGCCAATCGGATTGAACTATATTCTGATTGGCTGATTCCATCAGCCAATCAGAAAATTCCTACCTTAATTCCGATTGGCTGATAGAATCCTATCAGCCAATCGGAATTCGAGGGACGCCATCTTGGATGACGTCCCTTAAAGGAACCGTCATTCGTCGTCTAGTCGTCGGAAGAAGAGGATGGATCCGCGCTGGAGGTCTTCAAGATGGAGCCGGTCGTCATCGGATGGAAGAAGATAGAAGATGCCGCTTGGAGAAGATGTTTGCCGGTCCGGATGTCCTCTTCTTGCCGGATAGGAGGAAGACTTTGGACCCTCTTCTGGACTTCTTCAGTGGATGTCTAGCTCCCGCTTGGGTTGGATGAAGATCTTGGAGCCAGGACGGATCGGTGAACCTGGCATGGTGAAGACAAGGTAGGAAGATCATCAGGGGGGTAGTGTTAGGTTTATTTAAGGGGGGTTTGGGTTAGATTAGGGGTATGTGGGTGGTGGGTTGTAATGTTGGGGGGGGGGTATTGTATGTTTTTTTTTACAGGCAAAAGAGCTGAAATTCTTGGGGCATGCCCCGCAAAGGGCCCTGTTCAGGGCTGGTAAGGTAAAAGAGCTTGTAATATTTGTAATTTAGAATAGGGTAGGGAATTTTTTATTTTGGGGGGCTTTGTTATTTTATTAGGGGGCTTAGAGTAGGTGTAATTAGTTTAAAATTGTTGTAATATTTTTCTTATGTTTGTAAATATTTTATTATTTTCTGTAACTTAGTTCTTTTTTATTTTTTGTACTTTAGATAGTTTATTTAATTGTATTTATTTGTAGCAATTGTGTTTAATTAATTTATTGATAGTGTAGTGTTAGGTTAATTGTAGGTAATTGTAGGTAGTTTATTTAATTATTTTATTGATAGGGTGGTGTTAGGTTTAATTATATCTTAGGTTAGGATTTATTTTACAGGTAAATTTGTTATTATTTTAACTAGGTAACTATTAAATAGTTCTTAACTATTTAATAGCTATTGTACCTGGTTAAAATAATTACAAAGTTGCCTGTAAAATAAATATTAATCCTAAAATAGCTATAATATAATTATAATTTATATTGTAGCTATATTAGGATTTATTTTACAGGTAAGTATTTAGCTTTAAATAGGAATCATTTATTTAATAAGAGTTAATTTATTTCGTTAGATAAAAATTATATTTAACTTAGGGGGGTGTTAGTGTTAGGGTTAGACTTAGCTTTAGGGGTTAATACATTTATTAGAATAGCGGTGAGCTCCGATAGGAAGATTAGGGGTTAATAATTGAAGGTAGGTGTCGGCGATGTTAGGGAGGGCAGATTAGGGGTTAATACTATTTATGATAGGGTTAGTGATGCGGATTAGGGGTTAATAACTTTATTATAGTAGCGCTCAGGTCCGCTCGGCAGATTAGGGGTTAATAAGTGTAGGCAGGTGTCGGCGACGTTGTGGGGGGCAGATTAGGGGTTAATAAATATAACATAGGGGTCGGCGATGTTAGGGCAGCAGATTAGGGGTACATAGGGATAACGTAGGTGGCGGCGGTTTACGGAGCGGCAGATTAGGGGTTAAAAGTGTAATGCAGGGGTCAGCGATAGCGGGGGCGGCAGATTAGGGGTTAATAAGTGTAAGGTTAGGGGTGTTTAGACTCGGGGTACATGTTAGAGTGTTAGGTGCAGACGTAGGAAGTGTTTCCCCATAGGAAACAATGGGGCTGCGTTAGGAGCTGAACGCTGCTTTTTTGCAGGTGTTAGGTTTTTTTTCAGCTCAAACTGCCCCATTGTTTCCTATGGGAGAATCGTGCACGAGCACGTTTTTGATGCCGGCCGCGTCCGTAAGCAACTCTGGTATCGAGAGTTGCATTTGCGGTAAATATGCTCTACGCTCCTTTTTTGGAGCCTAACGCAGCATTTGTTTGAACTCTCGATACCAGAGTTAAATTTATGGTGCGGCCAGAAAAAAACCCGCGGAGCGTTAACAGCCCTTTTACCGCCGAACTCCAAATCTAGGCCTAAGATAGCTGTTGCTCAATCAACTTTATTTTTTTTACACAGATTACTTAATCTCTCTCAAAATCATACAGTAAAAATACCATTGTGTAGATTCAGGTTCAATATATCAATAAAATGTAAATGCATAAATTTGGATCAGTGATTTTCAGCCCTGAAATTTTGACCATTGATATGAATAACCTTTTTTTGATCAGATTAGTGGGTTAATGTGTATACAATGTGCTAAATTAGTTTGTCATGTAATTACTCTTTAGTAGTCTAATGTCACGAATAACTGATGAAAGTAATAATTAATCTATCTAAAAAATACAAAAAGTCATAGACTGGAGAGAATTTGAGCATTGATATTACACAACTTAGTTTGTAGAAAGGGATGCTATACATTGTGGTTTATTAATTGCAGCGCAAATATGAACTGAATATAAACTGACTGGAGCAAAGTCAAGTAAAATAGACATCTTGGAGAAGAATACCAAGTCAGTTTCATTGAAACTTAAAGGGATAATAAACCCCAAAATGTTATTTTATGATTCAGATAGAACATACAATTTTAAACAACTTTCCAAAATAATTCAATCAGATTTTCTTTCTCTTGTTATCCATTGATGAAGGAACAGCATTGCACTACTGTCAGGAAGCTGAAAATATCTATTTAGTCAATCACAAGAGACAAATGTGTGCAGGCACCAATTAGCAGCAGCTTCCACTAGTGTATGATATGTGAGTATTCCTTTTTTAACAAGGGATACTACGAGAACGAAGCACATTTGAAAATAGAAGTGAATTTAAAAGTGTCCTAAAATGGCATGCTCTATCTGAATCATGCAAGTTTAATTTTGACTTTCCTATCTCTGTAAAGCTTACTCTTCGGTACTTAAAAGTCGGCCTTTCTGTAAATAAATATATTGACTTATATATCCAAATTTGATTAAATTGCCAATTTGTAACCTACTTATTAAATCCAACTGACTTTAGAGCTAAGGTCAGAATTTCAAGGTGTATAATCTATACCTGCAAACTTATCATAGTTTAGAGATAAGAACCTTATTATAATATGTCCCAATTGTATATATTTATAAGATACACCTGTTTAATGTCTTTAAAAGTTGCCTTTCTGAGAATAGGATGACTATAACCTGAATTCATACAGAAAGAAAAACGCACTCTCAGGAACGAACACCAGGTCAATAATTTGTTAGCTTGTTCTATGGGTATTTACCACCTGGGTGCAGTTTTTTTCAGCCCAATAATGCTTTTCAAAAAAGAAGAGCTTTCCTGAAGTATATTAGTCTGATCCCGCCTAACAAGATCAGTCCATCCCTAAAATACCAGGCAATCAATTTCTAAACAAAGAACATGTTAGTGAAGTGCAGCCATATGCCTCTAACCTTGTGTTCGCATTGCATGGAGCTTCCATAGGCTCGGAGCCTCATTCTCATTCTGTGAGACACGGCATGAGAACTAACACAGCAAAGGGGTTAAGTCATGCAGCGAAGGGCAACAAATGTAAATATATATGAATATATACATATATATTTATGTGTTAATATGTGTATATACTTATATAATACATAAATATATACAGGGAGTGCAGAATTATTAGGCAAATGAGTATTTTGACCACATCATCCTCTTTATGCATGTTGTCTTACTCCAAGCTGTATAGGCTCGAAAGCCTACTACCAATTAAGCATATTAGGTGATGTGCATCTCTGTAATGAGAAGGGGTGTGGTCAAATGACATCAACACCCTATATCAGGTGTGCATAATTATTACGCAACTTCCTTTCCTTTGGCAAAATGGGTCAAAAGAAGGACTTGACAGGCTCAGAAAAGTAAAAAATAGTGAGATATCTTGCAGAGGGATGCAGCACTCTTAAAATTGCAAAGCTTCTGAAGCGTGATCATCGAACAATCAAGTGTTTCATTCAAAATAGTCAACAGGGTCGCAAGAAGCGTGTGGAAAAACCAAGGCGCAAAATAACTGCCCATGAACTGAGAAAAGTCAAGCGTGCAGCTGTAAAGATGCCACTTGCAACCAGTTTGGCCATATTTCACAGCTGCAACATCACTGGAGTGCCCAAAAGCACAAGGTGTGCAATACTCAGAGACATGGCCAAGGTAAGAAAGGCTGAAAGACGACCACCACTGAACAAGACACACAAGCTCAAACGTCAAGACTGGGCCAAGAAATATCTCAAGACTGATTTTTCTAAGGTTTTATGGACTGATGAAATGAGAGTGAGTCTTGATGGGCCAGATGGATGGGCCCGTGGCTGGATTGGTAAAGGGCAGAGAGTTCCAGTCCGAATCAGACGCCAGCAAGGTGGAGGTGGAGTACTGGTTTGGGCTGGTATCATCAAAGATGAGCTTGTGGGGCCTTTTCGGGTTGAGGATGGAGTCAAGCTCAACTCCCAGTCCTACTGCCAGTTTCTGGAAGACACCTTCTTCAAGCAGTGGTACAGGAAGAAGTCTGCATCCTTCAAGAAAAACATGATTTTCATGCAAGACAATGCTCCATCACACGCGTCCAAGTACTCCACAGCGTGGCTGGCAAGAAAGGGTATAAAAGAAGAAAATCTAATGACATGGCCTCCTTGTTCACCTGATCTGAACCCCATTGAGAACCTGTGGTCCATCATCAAATGTGAGATTTACAAGGAGGGAAAACAGTACACGTCTCTGAACAGTGTCTGGGAGGCTGTGGTTGCTGCTGCACGCAATGTTGATGGTGAACAGATCAAAACACGGATAGAATCCATGGATGGCAGGCTTTTGAGTGTCCTTGCAAAGAAAGGTGGCTATATTGGTCACTGATTTGTTTTTGTTTTGTTTTTGAATGTCAGAAATGTATATTTGTGAATGTTGAGATGTTATATTGGTTTCACTGGTAAAAATAAATAATTGAAATGGGTATATATTTGTTTTTTGTTAAGTTGCCTAATATTTATGCACAGTAATAGTCACCTGCACACACAGATATCCCCCTAAAATAGCTATAACTAAAAACAAACTAAAAACTACTTCCAAAACTATTCAGCTTTGATATTAATGAGTTTTTTGGGTTCATTGAGAACATGGTTGTTGTTCAATAATAAAATTAATCCTCAAAAATACAACTTGCCTAATAATTCTGCACTCCCTGTATGTATAAAAGCATCTACATATATATTTACAGGGAATACACAGTTCCCATAGACTGAAATGTAAAGGCACTTTTCAGTGTTGTTTTATTTCTAACATTCTAACTTAAAGGGACATTAAACCCAGTTTTTTTCTTTCATGATTTAGAAAAAGCATACAATTTTAAACACCTTTCTAATTTACTTCTATTATCTAATTTGCTTCATTCTCTTGATATACTTTGCTGAAAAGCATATCTAGATAGGCTCAGGAGCTGCTAATTGGTTTCTGCACATAGATGCCTCTTGTGATTGGCTCCCCCCTGTGCATTACTATTTCTTTAACAAAGGATATCTAAAGAATGAAGACAAGTAGATAATAAAAGTACATTGAAATGTTGTTTAAAATTGTATTCTCTACTTGAATCATGAAAGAAAGTTTTTGGGTTTAGTGTCCCTTTAAGCCCCAAAAAATTCTTAGTGCAGTTTTATAAAAAAAAAAAGAAGGAAACTAACACTAAATTTTGGGGGAAATTGGGGGACATTTAGAAATATATATATATATATATATATATATATATATATATATATATATATATATATATATATATATATATATATATATATATATATATATAATATATCTAATCTTGTGCTATCCTCTGTGGGGAGGGTGAGAGTGGTAATAATCACTTTTAGAGAACCCAGATTTTAGATGTCCCCATCAGCTAATAAAATATCAGTATATCTTTTGGGTAAATATATGATATACTCTGTATTATCCCACGGGTGTATTATTACTCAAAGACGATTTAAACAATATTAATTACTGCAGTATTTGTACACCAATGGAGGAAAGTAATTGCACAGTTCAATATTTATTTTGGGTGTCACGTGGTCTTACATAAATAGAAAGGCCGTTAGAATGCCTGCCAGGGTCTTCTATACTTACTAAATAGAAAGATAGGAATATGCAATCTAAAACACAATTATAGTATACTTTTATATTCTGTACCAAGTACTAAGCAATTAACACAGTATTACAAAATGATTTTCAATCTAATGTCACATGGACTGCATTGCTCCTTATTATATTGCAGGTTTAGAAGGTAGTCTTGTGTTATTGTTTGTTGTTGTAATCGTACAGTACTCTATATTAGTACACAAATAGCTCTGTAAGTTAGTTTATTATATTCCTGATTATGTTGAATAGATCCCACTCAAGAGGTTAAATATGTATTTAAATCTGTTATGATATCAGTTTATTTATTATAGGATTGTACTGTGCTTGTGCTTAACGTGGCGGTACTTTGGATCCTAGTAAAAACTAATTACAACCGATTCAGGTGGGTAGCTGCTATTAAACAACAGCTGTGGTATCAGGATATTGTTTTGGATGTTAAACATGTACATAGACCTCCGTTATGACACTCACAGTAACTTTATTCTATACTGCCAAATATATTGCATACGCTCCAATTGAGCGTGCAGGAGTCAGGTAATTAGTGTCTATATTGACACCCGTGCTCAGTCAGGTAGTATGCTTAGTACACAGTTAAGTATGTCCCCTGGATAGCTGTTACATACTGGTCCAGAGTATTTAAATCATATATTATCTTAGTTAGATAGTGGCAAAGCTGATATAAAAGGCTCAGGTATTAAAATTATTATAGTTAAGTCTCCCCGTTTTTTTGGATTTACAGGGTCTCTATATATTAGAGACTATAGGAGATCAGAGCTGACTTTCCATAACGTATCAATTTAAAGTACACATACTATACATACTGTTTATAATTTCAGTTCGTAGGGTACTTATATAGATAATTAATATATAGATAATTAATTAATGCTTTGACAAAGCCTTTTTTTTTTGGCGAAACATGTCAGGGCAGCGGGAGAATATTTCTCCTTTTAACTAAAAAACAGCAGTGTGATTTGGTGCATGAATGCTTTACTAGAATTTAACTTAAAACGGTATGCGTGTGTGTAAGTGTGACCTACGGGAGTAACAGATCCACCAAACTTCTCATTAATTATCTATATAAGTATCAGTATTAGATTGCATATTCCTATCTTTTTATTTAGTAAGTATAGAAGACCCTGGCAGTCATTCTAACTGCCTTTCAAATACTGCAGTAATTAATATTGTTTAAATCGTCTTTGAGTAATAAGACACCCGTGGGATAATACAGAGTATATTATATATTTACCCAAAAGATATACTGATATTTTATTAGCTGATGGGGACATCTAAAATCTGGGTTCTCTAAAAGTGATTATTACCACTCTCACCCTCCCCACAGAGGATAGCACAAGATTAGTGGGCCACTATATCTCAAATGTGACACAGGACCCTATCACAGAGGGCACCACACGAGAGATATATATAGTACCCTTACAAATAGAGAACGCATCCTCTGGAGAACATACTGGGAATTATATTGATAATTCTCCTTAGGAGTTGCATTCTTTCACCTTCACACTGTCTGTGATTTTTAATTTTTTGTATTTTAATGAAGTTATTAAAAGTTAAGTTTTAAATCCGCCCCACTTTGGGCTTCTTTACCTTGGGTATCAATGGCCACCAATTGACTATTTGCTGTTGAGTGCTATTCAAGTACATTCTTTCAATTGTGTTCAGCAATTGACACTTTCTAGTCTGCTTCTCCCAATGTACAGCACCTAAGTCACCGAGAACACTTTTGACATTTCTCATATCCCAACGAGATTAGAATATATAGTGGGACACAGCATCTGTAGTGCCGTCGTCTTTTCCCTTCTTCTATTTCTTGATTATAAATATGCATATATATATATATATATATATATATATATATATATTGTATATATTTGTACATATGTATATATGTATTTACAAAAAAAAGATGAAAACTATCCTTTATGCTAATAAAAGTATTCACCTGAGGCTTTTAAACCCATATGTAGCAGCACTCCTCCCACTTAACCCATTCCTGGCCACTGGAGTCCTCTTCCATTCCTCCATGATGACATCACAGAGCTGGTTGGTGTAATAGACCTTGTGCTCCCCCACCTTCTGTTTGAGGATGCCCCACAGATGCTCAATAGGGTTTAGTTCTGGAGACATGCTTGGCCAGTCCATCACGTTTACGCTCAGCTTCTTTAGAAAGGCAGTGGTCATCTTGGAGGTGTGTTTGGGGTCATTATAGTGTTGGAATACTGCCCTGCGGCCCAGTCTCCAAAGGGAGGGGATCATGCTCTGCTTCAGTATGTCACAGTACATGTTGACATTCATGTTTCCCTCAATGAACTGTAGCTCCCAAGTGCCGGCAGCACTCATGCAGGCCCAGACTCCTCACCTGGTTGCCGCCACACACGTTTGACACCATCTGAACCAAATAAGTTTATCTTGGTCTCTTTGGCCCACAGGACATGGTTTCAGTAATCCAAGTCCTTAGTCTGCTTGCCTTCAGCAAACTGTTTGCGGGCTTTCTTGTGCATCATCTTTAAAAGAGGCTTCCTTCTGGGATTACAGCCATGCAGACCAATTTGATGCAGTGTGTGGCATATGGTCTGAGCACTGACATACTGACCCACCACCCCTTCAACCTCTGCAGCAATGCTGGCAGCACTCATACGTCTATTTCCCAAAGACAACCTCTGGATATGACGCTGAGCACGTGCACTCGACATCTTTGGTTGACCATGGCGAGGCCTGTTCTGAGTGGAACCTGTCCTGTGAAACCGCTGTATGGTCTTGCCTATCGTGCTGCAGCTCAGTTTTAGGGACTTGGCAATCTTCTTATAGCCTAGGCCATCTTTATGTAGAGCAACAATTCTTTTTTCAAATCCTTAGAGTTCTTTGCCATGAGGTGCCATGTTGATCTTCCAGTGACCAGTATGAGAGAGTGTGAGAGTGATAGCACCAAATTTAAGACACCTGCTCCCCATTCACTAATGAGACCTTGTTACACTAATAAATCACATGACACCGGACAGGGAAAATGGCTAATTGGGCCCAATTTGGACATTTCCCCTTAGTGGTGTATTCACTTTTGTTACCAACGATTTAGACATTAATGGGTGTGTGTTGAGTTATTTTAAGGGGACAACAAACTTACACTGTTAAACAGACTGTACACTCACTACTTTACATTGTAGCAAAGTGTCACTTCTTCAGTGTTGTCAGATGAAAATATATAATAAAATATTTACAAAAATGTGAGGGGTGTACTCACTTTTGTGAGATACTGTGTATATATATATATATATATATATATATATATATATATGTTGGCGCTCTACAAATATCCGATGATAATAAAAATAATAATAATAATACATATATAGAAATAAATATTTATATATATATATATATATATATATATATATATATATAAATGTATATATATATATATATATATATATATATATATATATATATATATATATGTTTACATTAGAGGCCTTTGCAGTTAAGTAGATGAAAACATCTAAAAACATATTTATGCAATATTCAAATTTAAAACAGCATTATAATGTGTATTTACAGTAAATATTAACATTCCAATGTTCTGTGCATATATATAGATATGCCTATATTTATCTGTATATATCTATTAGTAGGGCAGATTTTTTTCACATTATTCCTCCATTGACTTCTGTGGGGAAATAGGTTATCACACGCGCAATATTCTAAGTTATGTTTTTAACCTGCAAGAGAAAAACTGTTTCATTTAAACTCATAATACGAACGCAACCTGACACTTGCAAAAAAGCTTAATTCTAGCACGTTTAATGCTTTTGCAGGAGCATTAAATAGCAGCACACTTGCAATCTGGCCTTTTGTTTGGTGTTCACCATGTTCATTTAGTTTTGGATTATTAAATCAGGAGATTAGCAATGTAGAAAAAGATTTTGTATTGTTTTTGTGCAATAACAATTTTGAGATTTAGGGTATTAAAGACAGATGCATTTTAGGATTTTAATCACTGGAAAAACACACTGTCAATTCTTTAACATTAACAAAGATATTCTTATAACCTTATATATTATGTATAAAGTGTTTACTGAATTTTTGGAAATTAATGTTGTTATTTTTTTTCTCTGCATTCACCTTATATGTTAATCTGCTTCATACATATGATCCAGATTCCCTTTTTTTTCCTTGTTCTTCAACGTTTTTCAAAAGTATGTAAGTAATTACACACTTACAAACACACACACTCACACACATACAAAAGCACTCACGCACACATGAAGACCGTCATGCACACATACATGCACTCACAAATACACACATGCACACACCCACATGCAGACACACACACATATATATAAACATGCACTTTTGTACACGCAAGCACTCTCACTTGCAGATACACACACACATTTCCTTTAGAGCCTCTCTATCTTTACGTCACTTTGTATAAAAGTACACTTACTAATTATTGCACTCAAGGCAAGACATTCCTCTGCTTTTGTTATTGTTCGTTAACCTGTTGTAAATATATGTAACATAATCTTATATAACTTGTTTTTGCAATTATTGTAATCTACCATAATTAATGTAATGTTCCTTTGTAAATTTTTTAAAGGGACAGTCTAGGCCAAAATAAACTTTCATGATTCAGATAAAGCATGTAATTTTAAACAATTTTCCAATTTACTTTTATCACCAATTTTGCTTTGTTCTCTTGGTATTCTTAGTTGAAAGCTTAACCTAGGAGGTTCATATGCTAATTTATTAGACCTTGAAGCCCACCTCTTTCAGATTGCATTTTAACAGTTTTTCACCACTAAAGGGTGTTAGTTCACATATTTCATATAGATAACACTGTGCTCGTGCACATGAAGTAAACTGGGAGCAGGCACTGATTGGCTAGACTGGACTGAAAAAAGGGGCAGTTTGCAGAGGCCTAGATACAAGATAATCACAGAGGTTAAAAGTATATTATTATAACTGTGTTGGTTATGCAAAACTTTATGGGTAATAAAGGGATTATCTATCTTTTAAAACAATAAAAAGTCTGGTGTAGACTGTCCCTTTAACTTTATAAATAACTAATAAGAAAATACTATTACTTCAATTTAAAAATAATACAATAATGATAATAATGAAATATTATGTTATATAAGTTATTTAAACTAAATAAAAGTATTGAAATCAGACAGTAGGGTCCCCAAAAGTATTATTCATTCAGCATACATGTGTATTCTTATTATCACATTTTTCTTCATCTTAAAGAAAACAAAACACAGAAAATAAAATAAAACCAGCCAACCTGCAACCCCCTTCTATGTATAAACAAAACTGGTGTGGGGAAAACAGAAACAAAACATCCCTATCTATGTTAAGCAATAAAGTTTAGCCTGAAACACTAGTAATGTTTTAACTCTGACAGTTTAAATGGATAATTACATTATTAATGTGTGTTATAATTACGGGGTGTATAATTATGTCACTACAACAGCAAACATAATTATTGGGTCTTTATGTGGTGAGTTAAGAGTAAAACTATTATGTGTTCTATAGACGTTCTATAGAATAGAGGGGTC